>NC_092295.1:11104661-11219661 GCF_036320965.1 Panulirus ornatus
CATCTCTCCACCTCCAATTTGGTCTCCCACTTCTCCTCGTTCCCTCCAACTCCAACACATATATCCTCTTGGTTAATCTTTCCTCACTCATTCTCCCCATGTGCCCAAACCATTTCAAAAGACCCTCTTCTGCTCTCTCAACCATACTCTTTTTATTTTCACACATCTCTCTTACCCTTACATTATTTACTCGATCAATCGAACGATAATTCTGATACCATGTAAGATAAACCATGTATTTATGTTTTAAGTAGTAAAGGACTCTGGCCAGTTGATATGAGCGATAAGATAGCATGTACCAAAGATGATGAATGATTATCGGTGACACAGTTGCGTGTCTCACACGGCGCGAGGTGGATGTAACTATTTATGGTGTGGTACCTGATGCAACCAGCCATCCCTTACCATACTCCCATCCTCTACACAGGATTATAAACAAGGGACAGTCGTACATCTATCCTCTCTACCTGACACCAATACTTTGTGTGGTGAGGATATCAGCATTACTCTGTTGAGAACTTGAGTGACAACAATTACTTATTGCTGAAGGTATTTGTAGACAAATAGATCCTCAGTATGATGATATAGAGAAGGTATCGTGTGCAGGAGGACTGTGATCATTGTGAAGAGGAACTGTCGTGCTCTCATTCATACACCATGGCAAGACTTCTCAGGCCATGTATCTACTACCTTTGGCTAGGTAAGTTGCAGAGGAATTATCTATCTACCTTATGTTGTTGGAGAAGACGGTGTTGCTTGCTCAGATACATGCACAGAAAAAAGACGGAAGTACATACTTTACTCTCTCTCTCTCTCTCTCTCTCTCTCTCTCTCTCTCTCTCTCTCTCTCTCTCTCTCTCTCTCTCTCTCTCTCTCTCTCTCCCCGTAGTGATAGCTGTGGTGAAATCACAATTCAGTTGTTCAAATGATTTTAACATGTAATTTTTCTATACATGCAGCACTACATGTTTCACAGAGACAATCCACCTCATCATGTCATATAATTTCTTTATCCCAACACCAACACAAAAACTCCGTCTCTCTTCTGCTATTCTCAACAACACACAAGTGAGGGGTTCCTTGTGGTAGAGGAGGGTTGTGTGCTGGGGTTGGCCTGGGTAACTATTTTCTTATGCTATCTTTTCTTGATAATTCTTTCATAATAATTTGGTTGATAATACGATGTGCTTTAAAGTTACCTGGGGACAATTAGAATTCTTAGTATTAGCAATCATGACAGATTCAATGACGTTATGGATAGCATGATCAGAAGAGGAGTACAATGTGACTGGGTTGTTAAGTTCTACAGGGTAATCGTTTTCATGACAGTGTGTAGCGATCGCATTTCTATAGTCATCCCTGCGTATTGAATGACTGTGCCAATAGCATCTCTCTGTTACAGTTTAAGAGTCCTGGCCAATTTATACATCCTTACTTGACTTTGATTTGACTGCATAACACTGCCAGTTTTTAGATAATTTGCCTTCTTTTAATTAAGGTCTTACTGATAGCATTATTTAACTGGAAGGCAACATTAAAAGCACTGTTTTTTTTTCAGTACCTGTCTTACAATAGTTAAGTTAGGAGAATAGGGCAACACTAAATATTTAGACATATCATCATTTTCCACATTTTTGTTGCTAGATGAGTAAAATGTCTTCCTAGCTTTAGAGTAAGTCTTATCTACAAGCCAATTAGGATAAAAATACGTTTTATATGACTACATTCGTCTACCAGATTTATGGGATTACATACCCGTAATGCTTTCAAAAACATAGACATAACTACAGACATTTTCACAAAAGAATCATGAACTTAAGAAGTTGGTAGGCTTCTTCTAGATCTTCAAGAACATGCGATCAGATTCCCTAGTTATCAAAAAAATGAAGAAACGGCAATATACTCTTTTTTCCTCGATCAGTCTCGAATTCGATGGTTGGATTAATATTATTCAACTCATTTCGAAGACGAAAGATCGTGTCTAACGCATTTGCTAGAATTTCTAGATATCTTATCTGGCAAGTGGGACATAGAAGTGCCCTCTGAAGTAATATAACTTGACTTTCAGAAAGTATTCGTTAAAGAATATACAAGGGACTGCTATGTACATTAAGATTATATGGATTAGGAGACGAGCTATAGATGGCGACTGGCTTACTAGAAGAAAGCAATCTGTAGTTTTTATTGGCAAAGCCTCAGACTGGCTGTACGTGACAAGTGGCGTACCTCTGGGGTCGGTCCTTGGCCCTATTCCTTTTAGCAATAAGATTAATGATCTAAAAGTGTCATGTCTAAAATCTCCAAATCTGCTGATGTTACAAATCTAAGAGGCACAGCTATAGATGGGCAGGATTGTGAAATAATTCAGGGATCTTTACAAATTAGTAGAATAGTCAGATAAAAAACACACGACATTTAATGTAGATGAATGTAAACTAATGCAATTTGGAGGTAAGAAAACGGAACATGACCGTCAAAACATTACAAAGTCACTAACGGAAGTAAATGAAAAAAAGGATTTAGGAGTTTTTATTAATGGCAATCTAAAGTGTATCAAACAATGTCTAGCAGCAAGCCAAAAGAAAAACTGGATTTCAGATTTTGATAGCTAGAAACGCTGACTATAAAACAATTCTGACCCAATCTGATACTCTGGTAAGACGATGTCTTGAGTATGCAGTCCATATCTGCTCCTACAGAAAGGATGAGGAAAATTTGGAACAAGTACAAAGACGGTTGACAAATCTGATATCACCTCAGATGCATGAAGGATAGTCGTTGCGGTGACCAAATACAATTCGACAATGTGAATCACGAAGATTTACCCGTCGTAAGATAGATTACTATTACAAGGACAAATGGAATGAAACGTAAAGATAAAAAGTATGATTATCAATGTAGGAAAAAGTTTCTTTACAAACAGATGCGTTGAACACTGGAATAAATTACTTCAGACGTTGTAAATGCAAAGACTATAATCACTTTTTTCGTCAGTTCATGAATCTCGTTTAATGAACATAAAAAAAAAACATATAGAGACATTTGATTCCTTTTTCTCATTCCACTCTCTGTACATATACTGAAATGCGAGAAAAGGAGGGATAATACCTAAAGATATCATAATAGGATTTCCCTCTCGTTGTATCGTATCGAATGATACATTGAGATATCATAAAAGGATTTCCCTCTCATTTTTTCGTATCAGATTCCATGCAGGCTGTCTTCATCAACGCATCTTTATTCTCTCATTTTTTTTTCTCGTTGGCTGTTGTTGTTGGAGGATGCGAAAGATGGGTAGAGAGGTTTCTTACATTTCTATCCTTACCTCATCCACTTCGTATGGGAATAGATAGATTGATGTTCAAAAACAGACACCTTAGGCACGGGCCAAAGGGTCCTCTGTTGTTCCTCTTTCCCATGTACTTCCGGGAATGTCTGTACCTCTCTCCTAAAAAATCATTGCTCATACGATCAACTCTCCTCACTCCACAAATCTTCCTCAGACATTTCATTTCAAAAACGTTCACACTCCTCCATTCTTCTACGTTCAGAACCCAAGATCAAATCCACACGTCACTATCAGAACTACTGATCATTAGACATACACACAAACGCTCGGTCTTCAATACATCAAGGACCTTAGCCCCTTCGTCCACCCTTTGAATCTCTTCTGCCCTCATGGTCCCAACCGCTGCCACGTTCAATCCCGGTACACCTTTTACAGGACCTCGCTGTTCAAATTTTTGAAACCATCAAGTTCCATCCGTCTGTTGCACCTCCTTATCTTCCTCTTTCTTCAATTTACTCTCACTTTCCTCTTTTTTGAACTCTCCCAGACTTAATCACCACTATCTGAAGTTTCTCTTTGGAGTCAGTCACCAGAGAAGTGTCATATATAAAATGCAAATTTTTGACATTTCAAATATCCTTCAGTGGAAATGGTGAAGCATGCAGTAGACACCCCTTTCCTCCAAAATCCTCGCATCTACCTTCGATCACCAGCCCAGCCCAAAAAATCGATTGGAAAAACTGTATATACATTAGCTATCAACGAGACTGTGCGGAGGAGTGAGGATGTTTTGGAGAGGAAATGTTTGAAGAAATCATGATATGTGAGGTTGTTTAGTAGAATAAGTCATACAATGGCAAGAGAAAGGTACGATAATAGAAAGAGTGTGGTTGAGAGAGTGATAAGTGTGTGCTGAAATGGTCTCGACATATGGAGAGAACGTGTGAAGAGAGGTTGACAAAGAGATTGATGTATCAGAAGTGGAGGGGACTAAGAGAAAGGGTAGATAGAAAGAAAGACTTCCACGAAATAGAGTGAACTACAGCTACATGGTATACAAGGGTCGAAGTGCTGAAAATAGACTGAAGCAAGTCAGTGGAAGCGGAAAGGTCTGTGGGGCCTGGTTGTGCAAGGGAAGTTGTGGTTTCCATACATTGCATACGACAGATAGAGAATGGATGTGAACAAATGTGGCCTGTCTTCATCTGTTTCTGGCGCTACCTTGGCAAAACAAAAAAGGGGAGACAGCGACAAAGTATGATAAATGAATATATATATATATATATATATATATATATATATATATATATATATATATATATATATATATATATATATATATATATATATATATATATATATATTTTTTTTTTTTTTTTTTTTTTGCTTTGTCGCTGTCTCCCGCGTTAGCGAGGTAGCGCAAGGAAACAGACGAAAGAATGGCCCAACCCACCCATATACACATGTACATACATACACGTCCACACATGCAAATATACATACCTATATATCTCAATGTACACATACATATACACACACAGACATATACATATATACACATAGACATAATTCATACTGTCTGCCTTTATTTATCCCCTTCGCCAACCCACCACACATGGAATAACAACCCCCTCCCCCCTCATGTGTGCGAGGTAGCGCTAGGAAAAGACAACAAAGTCCCCATTCGTTCACATTCAGTCTCTAGCAGTCATGTTATAATGCACCGAAACAACAGCTCCCTTTCCACATCCAGGCCCCACAGAACTTTCCATGGTTTAGCCCAGACGCTTCACATGCCCTGGTTCAATCCATTGGCAGCACATCGACCCCGGAATACCACATCGTTCCAATTCACTCTATTCATTGCACGCCTTTCACACTCCTGCATGTTTAGGCCCCGATCACTCAAAATCTTTTTCACTCCATTTTTCCACCTCCAATTTGGTCTCCCACTTCTCCTCGTTCCCTCCACCTCTGACACATATATCCTCTTGGTCAATCTTTCCTCACTCATTTTCTCCATGTGACCAAACCATTTCAAAAGACCCTCTTCTGCTCTCTCAACCACGGTCTTTTAATTTCCACACATCTCTCTTATCCTTACATCACTCGATCAAACCACCTAACACCACATATTGTCCTCAAACATCTCATTTCCAGCACATCCACCCTCATGCGCACAACTCTATCCATAGCCTACGCCTCGCAACCATAAGACGTTGTTGGAACCACTATTCCTTCAAACATAGCCATTTTTGCTTTCCGAGATAATGTTCTCGACTTCCAAACAGTCTTCAAGGCTCCCAGAATTTTCGCCCCCTCCCCCACCCTATGATTCACTTCCGCTTCCATGGTTCCATCCGCTGCCGGATGCACTCCCAGATATCTAAAACACTTTACTTCCTCCAGTTTTTCTCCATTCAAACTTACCTCCCAATTGACTTGACCCTCAACCCTACTGTACCTAATAACCTTGCTCTTATTTACATTTACTCTTAACTTTCTTCTTTCACACACTTTACCAAACTCAGTCAACAGCTTCTGCAGTTTCTCACATGAATCAGCCACCAGCGCTGTATCATCAGCGAACAACAACTGACTCACTTCCCAAGCTCTCTCATCCACAACAGACTGCATACTTGACCCTTTCCACAACTCATGCATTCACCTCCCTAACAACCGCATCCATAAACAAATTAAACAACCATGGAGACATCACACACCGCTGCCGCAAACCTACATTCACTGAGAACCAATCACTTTCCTCTCTTCCTACACGTATACATGCCTTACATCCTCGATAAAAACTTTTCACTGCTTCTAACAACTTGCCTCCCACACCATATATTCTTAATACCTTCCACAGAGCATCTCTATCAACTCTATCATATGCCTTCTCCAGATCCATATATGCTACACACAAATCCACTTGCTTTTCTAAGTATTTCTCACATACATTCTTCAAAGGAAACACCTGATCCACACATCCTCTACCACTTCTGAAACCACACTGCTCTTCCCCAATCTGATGCTCTGTACATGCCTTCACCCTCTCAATCAATACCCTCCCATATAATTTATCAGGAATACTCAACAAACCTATATCTCTGTAATATGAGCACTCACTATTATTCCCTTTGCCTTTGTACAATGGCACTATGCAAGCATTCCGCCAATCCTCAGGCACTTCACCATGAGTCATCCATATATCAAACTACCGTACCAACAAGTCAGAAAAACAGTCACCAACTTTTTTGATAAATTCCACTGCAATACCATCCAAACACACTGCCTTGCCGGCTTTCATCTTCCGTAAAGCTTTTACTACCTCTTCTCTGTTTACCATATCATTCTCCCTAACCCTCTCACTTTGCACACCACCTCGACCAAAACATCCTATATCTGCCACTCTATCATCAAACACGTTCAACAAACCTTCAAAATACTCACTCCATCTCCTTCTCACATCACCACTACTTGTTATCACCTCCTCATTTGCCTCTTTCACTGAAGTTTCCATTTGTTCCCTTGTCTTACGCACTTTATTTACCTCCTTCCAAAACAACCTTTTATTCTTCCTAAAATTTAATGATACTCTCTCACCCCAACTCTCATTTGCCCTCTTTTTCACCTCTTGCACCTTTCTCCTGACCTCCTGCCTCTTTCTTTTATACATCTCCCGCTCATTTGAATTATTTCCTTACAAAAATCGTCCAAATGCCTCTCTCTTCTCCTTCACTAATAATCTTACTTCTTCATCCCACCACTCACTACCGTTTCTAATCTGCCCACCTCCAACGCTTCTCATGCCACAAGCATTTTTTGCGCAAGCCATCACAGCTTCCCTAAATACGTCCCATTCCTCCCCCACTCCCCTTACGTCCTTTGTTCTCACATTTTTCCATTCTGTACTGAGTCGCTCCTGGTTCTTCCTCACACAACTCTCCTTCCGAAGCTCACTTACTCTCACCACTCTCTTCACCCCAACATTCTATCTTCTTTTCTGAAAACCTCTACAAATCTTCACCTTCGCCTCCACAAGATAATGTTCAGAAATCCCTCCAGTTGCACCTCTCAACACATTAACATCCAAAAGTCTTTCTTTCGCGCGCCAATCAATTAACTCGTAATCTAATAACGCTCTCTGGCCATCTCTCCTACTTACATATGTATTCTTATGTATATCTCTCTTTTTAAACCAGGTATTCCCAATCACCAGTCCTTTTCATCCACTAGCGCTGTATCATTAGCGAACAACAACTGACTCACTTCCCAAGCTCTCTCATCCACAACAAACTGCATACTTGCCCCTCTTTCCAAAACTCTTGCATTCACCTCCCTAACAACCCCAACCATAAACAAATTAAACAACCATGGAGACATCATGCACCCCTGCCGCAAGCCAACATTCACTGAGAACCAGTCACTTTCCTCTCTTCCTACACGTACACATGCCTTACATCCTCGATAAAAACTTTTCACTTTTTCTAGTAACTTGCCTCACACACCATATATTCTTACTACCTTCCACAGAGCATCTCTATCAACTCTATCATATCCCATCTCCACATCCATAAATGCTACATACAAATCCATTTGCTTTTCTAAGTATTTCTCACATACATTCTTCAAAGCAAACACCTGATCCACACATCCTCTAACGCTTAACAAACCACACTGCTCTTCCCCAATCTGATTCTCTGTACAAGCCTTCATCCTCTCAATCAATACCCTCCAAAATAATTTCCCAGGAATACTCAACGAACTTATACCTCTGTGATTTGAGGACTCACTTTTATCCCCTTTGCCTTTGTACAATGGCACTATGGGAGCATTTCGCCAATCGTCAGGCACCTCACTATGAGTCATACATACATTAAAAAACCTTACCAACCAGTCAACAATACAGTCACCCCCTTTTTTAATAAGTTCCACTATAGTACCATCCAAATCCGGTGACTTCCCGGCTTTCATCTTCCGGAAAGCTTTTACTACCTCTTCTCTGTTTACCATAATATTCTCCCTAACCCTTTCACTTTACACACCACCTCGACCAAAACACCCTATATCTGCCACTCTATCATCAAAAACATTCAACAAACCTGCAAAATACTCATTCCATCTCATTCTCACATCGCCGCTACCTGTTATCACCTCCTCATTAGCCCCCTTCATTGATGTTCCCATTTGTTTCCTTGTCTTACGCACTTTATTCACCTCCTTCCAAAACATCTTTTTATTCTCCCCAAAAATTTAATGATACTCTCTCGCCCTAACTCTCATTTGCCCTCTTTTTCACCTCTTGTACCTTTCTCTTAACTTCCTTCCTCTTTCTTTTATACATCTCCTAGTTATTTGCATTATTTCCCTGCAAAAATCGTCCAAATGCCTCTCTCCTTTCTTTCACTAATAATCTTACTTCTTCATCCCACCACTCACTACCCTTTCTAATCTGCCCATCTCCCACGCTTCTCATACCACAAGCATCTTTTACGCAAGCAATCACTGCTTCCCTAAATACATCCCATTCCTCCCCCACTCCCCGTACGTCCTTTGTTCTCACCTTTTTCCATTCTGTACTCAGTCTCTCCTGGTACTCCCTCACACAGGTCTCCTATCCAAGCTCACTTACCCTCACCACTCTTTTCATCCCAACATTCTCTCTTCTTTTCTGAAAACCTCTACAAATCTTCACCTTCGCCTCCTTAAGATAATGATCAGACATCCCTCCAGATGCACCTCTCAGCACATTAACGTCTAAAAGTTTCTCTTTCGTGCGCCTATCAATTAACACGTAATGCAATGACGCTCTCTGGGAATCTCTCCTACTTACATATGTATACTTATGCATATCTCTCTATTCAAACCAGGTATTCCCAATCACCAGTCCTTTTTCAGCACATAAATCTACAAGCTCTTCACCATTTCCATTTATAACACTGAACATCGCATGTACACCAATTATTCCCTCAACTGCCACATTACTCACATTTGCATTCAAATCACCCATCACTATAACCCGGTCTCGTGCATCAAAACTACTAACATACCCACTCTGCTCCTCCCAAAACACTTGCCTCTCATGATCTTTCTTCTCATGCCCAGATGCATATGCACCAATAATCACCCATCACTCTCCATCCACTTTCAGTTTTACCCATATCAATCTAGAGTTTATTTTCTTATACTCTATCACATACTCCCACCACTCCTGTTTCAGGAGTAGTGCTACTACTTCCCTTGCTCTTGTCCTCTCACTAACCCCTGACTTTACTCCCAAGACATTCCCAAACCACTCTTCCCCTTTACCCTTGAGCTTCGTTTCACTCAGAGCCAAAACATTCACGTTTATTTCCTCAAACATACTACCTATCTTTCCTTTTTTCTCATCTTGGTTACATCCACACACATTTAGACACCCCAATCTGAGCCTACGAGGAGGATGAGCACTCCTCGCGTGACTCCTTCTTCTGTTTCTCCTTTTAGAAAGTTAAAATACAAGGAGCGGAGGGTTTCTAGCCCCCCGCTCCAGTCCCTTTTAGTCGCCTTCTACGACACCTGAGGAATGCGTGGGAGGTATCCCTTCTCCCCTTTCATACTTTGTCGGTATCTCCCGCGTTAGCGAGGTAGCACAGGGAAACAGACGAAATAATTGCCCAACCACCCTCATACACATGTATATACATACACGTCCACACACACATATACATACCAATATATTTCTACGTATATAATTATATACATACAAAGACATATACATATATACACATGTACATAATTCATACTTGTTACCTTTATTCATTTTCGTCGCCACTCCGCCACACATGAAATAACAGCCCCCTCCCTGCAAGTGCGCGAGGTAGCGCTAGGAAAAGACAACAAAGGCCACATTCGTTCACGCTCAGTCTCTAGCTGTCATATATGATACACCGAAGCCAAAGCTCCCTTTTCACATCCAGCCCTTACAAAGCTTTCCATGGTTTACCTATGACGCTTCACATGCCCTGGTTCAACCCATTGACAACACGTCGACCCCGGTACACCATATCGTTCCAATTCATACTATTCCTTGCATGTCTTTTACCCTCCTGCATGTTCAGGCCACGATCGCCCAAAATCTCTTTCATTCCATCTTTCGACCTCCAATTTGATCTCCCACTTCTCCTCGTTCCCTGCACGTCTGACACATATATCGTCTTGGTCAATCTTTCCTCACTCATTCTCTCCATGTGCCCAAACCATTTCAATACACCCCCTTCTGCTCTCTCAACCACATTCTTTTTCTTTTTCACCTCTTGCACCTTTCTCTTGACCTCCTGTCTCTTTCTTTTATACATTTCCCGGTCATTTGCATTATTTCCCTGCAAATATTCGTCCAAATGCCCCTCTCTTCTCTTTCACTATTAATCTTACTTCTTCACCTCATCTCTCACCACCCTTTCAAATCTACCCACCTCCCACGCTTCTCATACCACAAGCATCTTTTGCGCAAGCCATCACTGCTTCCCTAAATACATCCCTTTCCTCCCCCACTCCCCTTACGTCCTTTGTTCTCACCTTTTTCCATTCTGCACTCAGTCTTTCCTGGTACTTCCTCACACAAATCTCTTTCCCAAACTCACTTACTCTCACCGCTGTCTTCACCACAATATTTCCTCTTTTCTGAAAACCTCTACAAATCTCCACCTTCGCCTCCACAAGATAATCATCAAACATCCCTCTAGTGGCACCTCTCAGCACATTGATATCCAAAAGTCTCTCTTTCATGCGCCTATCAATTAACACGTAATCATATAACGCTCTCTGGCCATCTCTCCTACTTACATACGTATACTTATGTATATCTCTCTTTTTAAACCAGGTAATCCCAATCACCAGTCCTTTTTTAGCACACAAATCTACCAGCTCTTCACCATTTCCATTTTCAACACTGAACACCCCATGTACACCAAATATTCCCTCAACTGCCACATTACTCACCTTTACATTCAAATCACCCATCACTATAACCCGGTGTCGTGCATCAAAAGCACTAACACACTCACGCAGCTACTCCAAAAACACTTGCCTCTCATGATCTTTCTTCTCATGACCAGGTGCATAGGCCCCAGTAATCGCCCACCTCTCTACATCCACCTACATATATATTTTATGATTTGATAAACAGAGAAGAGGTAGTGAAAGCTTTGTGGAAAATGAGAGCCGGCAAATGCAGCGGATTTGGATGGTATTGCATGGGAATTTATTTAAAAAGGGGTGACTTTGTTGTTGACTGGATGGTGAGGATATTCAATGTATGTATGGCTCATGATGAGGTGCTTGAGGATTGGCGGAATGCATGCATAGTGCCATTGTATAAAGGCAAAGGGGATAAAGGTGAATGTTCAAATCACAGAGCTAAAAGTTTGTTGAGTATTCCTGGGAAATTATATGGGAGGGTATTGATTGAGAGGGTGAAAGCATGTACAGAGCATCAGAGTGAGGAAAAGCAGTGTGGTTTCAGAAGTGGTAGAGGATGTGTGAATTATGTATTTGCTTTGAAGAATGTGTGGGAGAAATACTTAGAAAAACATATGGATTGATATGTAGCATTTATCAATCTGGAGAAGGCATATGATAGAGTTGATAGACTTCCTCTGGGTAAGGTATTAAGAGCATATGGTGTGAGAGGTAAGTTGCTAGAAGCAGTGAAAAGTTTTTATCGAGGATGTAAGGCATGTGTACGTGTAGGAAGAGAGGAAAGTGACTGGTTCTCAGTGAATGTCGGTTTGCGGCAGGGGTGCGTGATGTCCCTATGGTTGTTTAATTTGTTTATGGATGGGGTTGTTAGAGAAGTGAATGCAAGAGTTTTGGAGAGAGGGGCAAGTATTCAGTCTGTTGTGGATAAGAGGGCTATGGAAGTGAGTCAGTTGTTGTTCGCTGATGATACAGCGCTGGTGGCTGATTCTGGTGAGAAATTGCAGACGCTGGTGACTGAGTTTGGTAAAGTGCATGAAAGAAGCAAGCTGAGAGTAAATTTGAATAAGAGCAAGGTTATAAGTGTAGTAGGGTTGAGGGACAAGTCAACTGGGAGATAAGCTTGAATGGAAAAAAACTGAAGGAAGTGAAGTGTTTTAGATATCTGGAAGTGGATTTGGCAGTGGAAACAGAAATGAACTACAGGGTGGGGGAGGTGGCGAAAGTTCTGGGAGCGTTGAAAAATGTGTGGAAGGCGAGAACATTATCTCTGAAAGCAAAAATGGGTATGTTTGAAGGAATAGTGGTTCGAACAATGTCATATGGTTGCAAAGAGTGGGCTATAGATAGGGTTTTGCGGAGGAGGGTGGATGTGATGGAAATGAGATGTTTGAAGGCAGTATGTGGTGTGAGGTGGTTTGATCGAGTTAGTAAGAAAAGGTAAGAGAGATGAGTGGTAATAAAAAGAGTGTGGTTGAGAGAGCAGAAGAGAGTGAGGAAAGATTGACCAAGAGCATATATGTGTCAGAGGTGGAGTGAACGAGAAGTTGGCGACCAAATTGGAGGTGGAAGGATGGAGTGAAAAAGGTTTTGAGCAATTAGGGCCTGAACACGCAGGAGGGTGAAAGGCGTGCAAGGAATAGAGTGAATTGAAACTATATAGTATACCAGGGTCAACGTGCTGTTAATGGATTAAACCAGGGCATGTGAAGCGTCTGGGGTAAACCATTGAAAGTTTCTGTGGGGCCTAGATGTGGAAAGGGAGCTGTGGTTTCGTTGCATTATCTATGACAGCTAGGGACTGAGTTTGAACGAATGTGGCCTTTATTGTCTTTTCCTATCGGTACCTCGCGCGCGTGCGGCAGAAGGGGGGTGTCATTTCATGTGTGGCAGGGTGGAACGGGAATGAATAAAGGCGGCAAGTATGAATTATGTACATGCGTGTCTTTATGTGTATGTCTATGTATATACATATGTATACGTTGAAATGTACAAGTATATATATATGTGCGTTTGTGGACGCGTATGTATATATATGTATATATATGTACATACTGTTTCCTTGCACTACCTCGCTAACGCGGGAAACAGTGACATAACATAATAAAAGATATAATATAGATAATATCTTATCGAGGATGTAAGGCATGTGCACGAGTAAGAAGAGAGGAAAGTGATTGGTTCCCATTGATTGTCGGTTTACGGCAAGGGTGTGTGATACCTCCATGGCTGTTTAATTTGTTTATGGATGGATTTGGCAGCGGATGGAACCATGGAAGCGGAAGTGAATCACAGGGTGGGGGAGGGGGCAAAGGTGCTAGGAGCTTTGAATACTGTGTGGAAGGCCAGAACGTTATCTTGGAGAGCAAAAATAGGTATGTTTGAAGGAATAGTGGTTCCAAAAATGTTATCATGTTATGAGGCACTGGCGATAGATGGGGTTGTGCGGAGGAAGGTAGATGTGTTGGAAATGAGATGTTTGTGGGCAATATGTGGTGTGCCTGGGGTAAACCATGGAAAGTTCTGTGGGGCCTGGTAGTAGAAAGGGAGCTAGGGTTTCGGTGCATTATTACATGACAGCTAGAGACTGTGGACGAATGGGGCCTTTGTTGTTTTTTCCTAGCGCTTCTTCTCGCATATGCCGGGGGGAGGGGTTATTTAATGTGTGGCGGAGTAGCGATAGGAATGAATAGAGGCAGACATTATGAATTATGTACAGGTGTATGTATGTGTATGTCTGTGTGAATATATATATGTATACGTTAAGATGTATAGGCATGTATATTTGCTTGTGTAGACGTGTATGTGTATACATGTGTCTGTGGGTGGGTTGGGCCATTCTTTCCTGTTTCCTTGCGCTACCTCGCTAACGCGGGAGACAGCGACAAAGTAGAATAAATCAATATATATATATATATATATATATATATATATATATATATATATATATATATATATTTTTTTTTTTTTTCTTTTTTTTTTTTATACTTTGTCGCTGTCTGCCGCGTTTGCGAGGTAGCGCAAGGAAACAGACGAAAGAAATGGCCCCCCCCCCCCATACACATGTACATACACACGTCCACACACGCAAATATACATACCTACACAGCTTTCCATGGTTTACCCCAGACGCTTCACATGCCTTGATTCAATCCACTGACAGCACGTCAACCCCTGTATACCACATCGCTCCAATTCACTCTATTCCTTGCCCTCCTTTCACCCTCCTGCATGTTCAAGGCCCCGATCACACAAAATCTTTTTCACTCCATCTTTCCACCTCAAATATATATGTATATATATCTTTTTTTTTTTTTTGCTTTGTCGCTGTCTCCCGCGTTTGCGAGGTAGCGCAAGGAAACAGACGAAAGAAATGGCCCAACCCACCCCCATACACATCTATATACATACGTCCACACACGCAAATATACATATCTACATAGCTTTCCATGCTTTACCCCAGACGCTTCACATGCCCTGATTCAGTTCACTGACAACACGTCAACCCGGGTTTACCACATCGATCCAATTCACTCTATTCCTTGCCCTCCTTTCACCCTCCTGCATGTTCAGGCCCCGATCACACAAAATCTTTTTCACTCCATCTTTCCACCTCCAATTTGGTCTCCCACTTCTCCTCGTTCCCTCCACCTCCGACACATATATCCTCTTGGGCAATCTTTCCTCACTCATTCTCTCCATGTGCCCAAACCATTTCAAAACACCCTCCTCTGCTCTCTCAACCACGATCTTTTTATTTCCACACATCTCTCTTACCCTTACGTTACTCACTCGATCAAACCACCTCACACCACACATTGTCCTCAAACATCTCATTTCCAGCACATCCATCCTCCTGCGCACAACTCTATCCATAGCCCACGCCTCGCAACCATACAACATTGTTGGAACCACTATTCCTTCAAACATACCCATTTTTGCTTTCCGAGATAATGTTCTCGACTTCCACACATTCTTCAAGGCCCCAGGATTTTCGCCCCCTCCCCCACCCTATGATCCACTTCCGCTTCCATGGTTCCATCCGCTGCCAGATCCACTCCCAGACATCTAAAACACTTAACTTCCTCCAGTTTTTCTCCATTCAAACTCACCTCCCAATTGACTTGACCCTCAACCCTACTGTACCTAATAACCTTGCTCTTATTCACATTTACTCTTAACTTTCTTCTTCCACACACCTCTCCAAACTCAGTCACCAGCTTCTGCAGTTTCTCACATGAATCAGCCACCAGCGCTGTATCATCAGCGAACAACAACTGACTCACTTCCCAAGCTCTCTCATCCCTAACAGACTTCATACTTGCCCCTCTTTCCAAAACTCTTGCATTTACCTCCCTAACAACCCCATCCATAAACAAATTAAACAACCATGGAGACATCACACACCCCTGCCGCAAACCTACATTCACTGAGAACCAATCACTTTCCTCTCTTCCTACACGTACACATGCCTTACATCCTCTATAAAAACTTTTCACTGCTTCTAACAACTTTCCTACCACACCATATATTCTTAATACCTTCCACAGAGCATCTCTATCAACTCTATCATATGCCTTCTCCAGATCCATAAATGCTACATACAAATCCATTTGCTTTTCTAAGTATTTCTCACATACATTCTTCAAAGCAAACACCTGATCCACACATCCTCTACCACTTCTGAAACCACACTGCTCTTCCCCAATCTGATGCTCCGTACATGCCTTCACCCTCTCAATCAATACCCTCCCATATAATTTACCAGGAATACTCAACAAACTTATACCTCTGTAATTTGAGCACTCACTCTTATCCCCTTTGCCTTTGTACAATGGTACTATGCACGCATTCCGCCAATCCTCAGGCACCTCACCATGAGTCATACATACATTAAATAACCTTACCAACCAGTCAACACTACAGTCACCCCCTTTTTTAATAAATTCCACTGCAATACCATCCAAACCTGCTGCCTTGCCGGCTTTCATCTTCCGCAAAGCTTTCACTACCTCTTCTCTGTTTACCAAATCATTTTCCCTAACCCTCTCACTTTGCACACCACCTCGACCAAAACACTCTATATCTGCCACTCTATCATCAAACACATTCAACAAACCTTCAAAATACTCACTCCATCTCCTTCTCACATCACCACTACTTGTTTTCACCTCCCCACTTGCGCCCTTCACCGAAGTTCCCATTTGCTCCCTTGTCTTACGCACTTTATTTACCTCCTTCCAGAACATCTTTTTATTCTCCCTAAAATTTAATGATACTCTCTCACCCCAACTCTCATTTGCCCTTTTTTTCACCTCTTGCACCTTTCTCTTGACCTCCTGTCTCTTTCTTTTATACATCTCCCATTCAATTGCATTTTTTCCCTGCAAAAATCGTCCAAATGCCTCTCTCTTCTCTTTCACTAATACTCTTACTTCTTCATCCCACCACTCACTACCCTTTCTAATCAACCCACCTCCCACTCTTCTCATGCCACAAGCATCTTTTGCGCAAGCCATCACTGCTTCCCTAAATACATCCCATTCCTCCCCCACTCCCCTTACTTCCATTGTTCTCACCTTTTTCCATTCTGTACTCAGTCTCTCCTGGTACTTCCTCAAACAGGTCTCCTTCTCAAGCTCACTTACTCTCACCACCCTCTTCACCCCAACATTCACTCTTCTTTTCTGAAAACCCATACAAATCTTCACCTTAGCCTCCACAAGATAATGATCAGACATCCCTCCAGTTGCACCTCTCAGCACATTAACATCCAAAAGTCTCTCTTTCGCACGCCTGTCAATTAACACGTAATCCAATAACGCTCTCTGGCCATCTCTCCTACTTACATAAGTATACTTATGTATATCTCGCTTTTTAAACCAGGTATTCCCAATCATCGGTCCTTTTTCAGCACATAAATCTACAAGCTCTTCACCATTTCCATTTACAACACTGAACACCCCATGTATACCAATTATTCCCTCAACTACCACATTACTCACCTTTGCATTCAAATCACCCATCACTATGACCCGGTCTCGTGCATCAAAACCACTAACACACTCATTCAGCTGCTCCCAAAACACTTGCTTCTCTTGATCTTTCTTCTCATGCCCAGGTGCATATGCACCAATAATCACCCACCTCTCTCCATCAACTTTCAGTTTTACCCATATTAATCGAGAATTTACTTTCTTACACTCTATCACATACTCCCACAACTTCTGTTTTAGGAGTATTGCTACTCCTTCCCTTGCTCTTGTCCTCTCACTAACCCCTGACTTTACTCCCCAGACATTCCCAAACCACTCTTCCCCTTTACCCTTGAGCTTCGTTTCACTCAGAGCCAAAACATCCAGGTTCCTTTCCTCAAACATACCACCTATCTCTCCTTTTTTCACATCTTGGTTACATCCACACACATTTAGGCACCCCACTCTGAGCCTTCGAGGAGGATGAGCACTCCCCGCGTGACTCCTTCTTCTGTTTCCCATTTTAGAAAGTTAATACAAGGAGGGGAGGATTTCTGGCCCCCCGCTCCCGTCCCCTCTAGTCGCTTTCTACGACACGCGAGGAATACGTGGGAAGTATTCTTTCACCCCTATCCCCAGGGATAGTATACATATATATATACATATACACAAAAACACACATACACATACATACGCACATATACACACACACACACATACATATTTATACATATGAGAAATGTAAGAAACAATTTAGAAAACTGAAACTTCTAGCTTGAAATGAATGAAAAAAAAGAATGTCACATAATGGTTCAACCTCTGGTTATGGAAAAAAGGAAATGTATAATCTATTTACACAAACGTCAATAGCAGTTCTCATCAATTTAACCACTGTATCAATAAGCTTCAATGTCTAAGCTACATTTTTCTCCAATTTCACTATTTTCCTTCACATTTTCAATTGTGTCTGAAGGTTCTACTTCAAGAGTGATTGTTTTATATATATATATATATATATATATATATATATATATATATATATATATATATATATATATATATATATATATATATATATATATATATATATATATGTGTGTGTGTGTGTGTGTACGTGTACGTGTAGGAAGAGAGGAAAGTGATTGGTTCTCAGTGAATGTAGGTTTGCGGCAGGGGTGTGTGATGTCTCCATGGTTGTTTAATTTGTTTAAGGATGGGGTTGTTAGGGAGGTAAATGCAAGAGTTTTGGAAAGAGGGGCAAGTATGAAGTCTGTTGGGGATGAGAGAGCTTGGGAAGTGAGTCAGTTGTTGTTCGCTGATGATACAGCGCTGGTGGCTGATTCATGTGAGAAACTGCAGAAGCTGGTGACTGAGTTTGGTAAAGTATGTGAAAGAAGAAAGTTAAGAGTAAATGTGAATAAGAGCAAGGTTATTAGGTACAGTAGGGTTGAGGGTCAAGTCAATTGGGAGGTGAGTTTGAATGGAGAAAAGCTGGAGGAAGTGAAGTGTTTTAGATATCTGGGAGTGGATCTGGCAGCGGATGGAACCATGGAAGCGGAAGTGGATCATAGGGTGGGGGAGGGGGCGAAAATTCTGGGGGCCTTGAAGAATGTGTGGAAGTCGAGAACATTATCTCGGAAAGCAAAAATGGGTATGTTTGAAGGAATAGTGGTTCCAACAATGTTGTATGGTTGCGAGGCGTGGGCTATGGATAGAGTGTTGCGCAGGAGGATGGATGTGCTGGAAATGAGATGTTTGAGGACAATGTGTGGTGTGAGGTGGTTTGATCGAGTGAGTAACGTAAGTGTAAGAGAGATGTGTGGAAATAAAAAGAGCGTGGTTGAGAGAGCAGAAGAGGGTGTTTTGAAGTGGTTTGGGCACATGGAGAGAATGACTGAGGAAAGATTGACCAAGAGGATATATGTGTCGGAGGTGGAGGGAACGAGGAGAAGAGGGAGACCAAATTGGAGGTGGAAAGATGGAGTGAAAAAGATTTTGTGTGATCGGGGCCTGAACATGCAGGAGGGTGAAAGGAGGGCAAGGAATAGAGTGAATTGGAGCGATGTGGTATACCGGGGTTGACGTGCTGTCAGTGGATTGAATCAAGGCATGTGAAGCGTCTAGGGTAAATCATGGAAAGTTGTGTAGGTATGTATATTTGCGTGTGTGGACGTATGTATATACATGTGTATGGGGGGGGGTTGGGACATTTCTTTCGTCTGTTTCCTTGCGCTACCTCGCAAACGCGGGAGACAGCGACAAAGTATAATAAAAAATAAATAATATATATATATATATATATATATATATATATATATATATATATATATATATATATATATATATATATATATATATATATATATATATATATATATATATATATATATATATATATATATATATATATATATATATATTATCCCTGGGGATAGGGGTGAAAGAATACTTCCCACGCATTCCTCACGTGTCGTAGAAGGCGACTAGAGGGGACGGGAGCGGGGGGCCAGAAATCTTCCCCTCCTTGTATTTTAACTTTCTAAAAATGGGAAACAGAAGGAGTCCCGCGGGGAGTGCTCATCCTCCTCGTAGACTCAGATTGGGGTGTCTAAATGTGTGTGGATGTAACCAAGATATGAAAAAAGGAGAGATAGGTAGTATGTTTCAGAAAAGGAACCTGGATGTTTTGGCTCTGAGTGAAATGAAGTTCAAGGGTAAAGGGGAAGAGTGGTTTGGGAATGTCTTGGGAGTAAAGTCAGGGGTAAGTGAGAGGACAAGAGCAAGGGAAGGAGCAGCAGTACTCCTGAAACAGGAGTTGTGGAGTATGTGATAGAATGTAAGAAAGTAAATTCTCGATTAATATGGGTAAAACTGAAAGTTGATGGAGAGAGATGGGTGATTATTGGTGCATATGCACCTGGGCATGAGAAGAAAGATCATGAGAGGCTGAATGAGTGTGTTATTGGTTTTGATGCACGAGACCGAGTTATAGTGAATGGTGATTTGAATGCAAAGGTGAGTAATGTGGCAGTTGAGGGAATAATCGGTTTACATGGGGTGTTCAGTGTTGTAAATGGAAATGGTGAAGAGCTTGTAGATTTATGTGCTGAAAAAGGACTGGTGATTGGGAATACCTAGTTTAAAAAGCGAGATATACATAAGTATACGTATGTAAGTAGGAGAGATGGCCAGAGAGCGTTATTGGATTACGTATTAATTGACAGGCGCGCGAAAGAGAGACTTTTGGATGTTAATGTGCTGAGAGGTGCAACTGGAGGGATGTTTGATCATTATCTTGTGGAGGCTAAGGTGAAGATTTGTATGGGTGTTCAGAAAAGAAGAGTGAATGTTGGGGTGAAGAGGGTGGTGAGAGTAAGTGAGCTTGGGAAGGAGACTTGTGTGAGGAAGTACCAGGAGAGACTGAGTACAGAATGGAAAAAGGTGAGAACAATGGAAGTAAGGGGAGTGGGGGAGGAATGGGATGTATTTAGGGAAGTAGTGATGGATTGCGCAAAAGATGCTTGTGGCATGAGAAGCGTGGGAGGTGGGTTGATTAGAAAGGGTAGTGAGTGGTGGGATGAGGAAGTAAGATTATTAGTGAAAGAGAATAGAGAGGCATCTGGACGATTTTTGCAGGGAAAAAATGAAATCGAGTGGGACATGTATAAAAGAAAGAGACAGGAGGTCAAGAGAAAGGTGCAAGAGGTGAAAAAGAGGGCAAATGAGAGTTGGGGTGAGAGAGTATCAGTAAATTTTAGGGAGAATAAAAAGATGTTCTGGAAGGAGGTAAATAAAGTGCGTAAGACAAGAGAGCAAATGGGAACTTCAGTGAAGGGCGCTAATGGGGAGGTGATAAAAAGTAGTGGTGATGTGAGAAAGAGATGGAGTGAGTATTTTGAAGGTTTGTTGAATGTGTTTGATGATAGAGTGGCAGATATAGGGTGTTTTGGTCGAGGTGGTGTGCAAAGTGAGAGGGTTAGGGAAAATGATTTGGTAAACAGAGAAGAGGTAGTAAAAGCTTTGCGGAAGATGAAAGCCGGCAAGGCAGCAGGTTTGGATGATATTGCAGTGGAATCTATTAAAAAAGGGTGTGACTGTATTGTTTGACTGGTTGGTAAGGTAATTTAATGTATGTATGACTCATGGTGAGGTGCCTGAGGATTGGCGGAATGGGTGCATAGTGCCATTGTACAAAGGCAAAGGGGATAAGAGTGAGTGCTCAAATTACACAGGTAAAAGTTTGTTTAGTATTCCTGGTAAATTATATGGGAGGGTATTGATTGAGAGGGTGAAGGCATGTACAGAACATCAGATTGGGGAAGAGCAGTGTGGTTTCAGAAGTGGTAGAGGATGTGTGGATCAGGTGTTTGCATTGCTTTGAAGAATGTATGTGAGAAGTACTTAGAAAAGCAAATGGATTTGTTTATAGCATTTATGGATCTGGAGAAGGCATATGATAGAGTTGATAGAGATGCTCTGTGGAAGGTATTAAGAATCAATGGTGAGGGAGACAAGTTGTTAGAAGCAGTGAAAAGTTTTTATCGAGGATGTAAGGCATGTGTATGTGTAGGAAGAGAGGAAAGTGATTTGTTCTCAGTGAATGTAGGTTTGCGGCAAGGGTGTGTGATGTCTCCATGGTTGTTTAATTTGTTTATGGATGGGGTTGTTAGGGAGGTGAATGCAAGAGTTTTGGAAAGAGGGGCAAGTATGAATTCTGTTGTGGATGAGAGATCTTGGGAAGTGAGTCAGTTTTTGTTCGCTGATGATACAACGCTGGTGGCTGATTCATGTGAGAAACTGCAGAAGCTGGTGACTGAGTTTGGTAAAGTGTGTGAAAGAAGAAAGTTAAGAGTAAATGTGAATAAGAGCAAGGTTATTAGGTACAGTAGGGTTGAGGGTCAAGTCAATTGGGAGGTAAGATTGAATGGAGAAAAACTGGAGGAAGTAAAGTGTTTTAGATATCTGGGAGTGGATCTGGCAGCGGATGGAACCATGGAAGCGGAAGTGAATCATAGGGTGGGGCAGGGGGCGAAAATCCTAGGAGCCTTCAAGAATGTGTGGAAGTCGAGAACATTATCTCGGAAAGCAAAAATGGGTATGTTTGAAGGAATAGTGGTTCCAACAATGTTGTATGGTTGCGAGGCGTGGGCTATGGATAGAGTCATGCGCAGGAGGGTGGATGTGCTGGAAATGAGATGTTTGAGGACAATGTGTGGTGTGAGGTGGTTTGATGGAGTAAGTAAGTAAGAGAGATGTGTGGAAATAAAAAGAGTGTGGTTGAGAGAGCAGAGGAGGGTGTTTTGAGATGGTTTGGTTACATGGAGGGAATGAGTTAGGAGAGATTGCCCAAGAGGATATATGTGTCGGAGGTGGAGGGAACGAGGTGAAGTGGGAGACGAAATTGACGGTGGAAAGATGGAGTAGAAAAAGATTTTGTGTGATCGGGGCCTGAACATGCAGGAGGGTGAAAGGCTTGCAAGGAATAGAGTGAATTGGAACGATGTGGTATACCGGGGTCGACGTGCTGTCAATGGATTGAACCAGGGCATGTGAAGCGTCTGGGGTAAACCATGGAAAGTTGTGTGGGGCCTGGATGTGGAGAGGGAGCTGTGGTTTCGGTGCATTATTACATGACAGCTAGAGACTGAGTGTGATCGAATGGGACCTTTGTTGTCCTTTCCTAACGCTACCTCGCACACATGAGGGCGGGACGGGGATGTAATTCCATGCGTGGCGAGGTGGCGATGGGAACAATTAAAGGCAGACAATATGAATTATGTACATTTGTATATATGTATATGTTTGTGTGTGTATATATATATGTACATTGAGATGTATAAGTATGTATATTTCCGTGTGTTGACGTGTATGTATATACATGTGTATATGGGCGGTTGGGCCATTGTATCGTCTGTCTCCCGCGTTCACGAGGTAGCGCAAGGAAACAGACGAAAGAATGGCCCAACCCGCCCACATACACATGTATATACATACACGTCCACATACGCAAATATACATACCTATACATCTCAATGTATACATATATATTTAAACACACAGACATACACATATATACACATGTACATAATTCATACTGTATGCCTTTATTTGTTCCCATCGCCACCTCGCCACACATGGAATTACATCCCCGTCCCCCCCTCATGTGTGCGAGGTAGCGCTAGGAAAGGACAACAAAGGCCCCATTCGATCACACTCAGTCTCTAGCTGTCATGTAATAATGCACCGAAACCACAGCTCCCTCTCCATATCCAGGCCCCACACAACTTTCCATGGTTTACCCCAGACGCTTCACATGCCCTGGTTCAATCCATTGACAGCACGTCGACCCCGGTATCCCACATCGTTCCAATTCACTCTATTCCTTGCACGCCAATAAAGTTATCTAATTTGTACAGACCATCTCTAATATTAAGAGAATAATCATTTGTGTATGTAATGATAGAGGATTCAATGATATTTCTCTTGGTAACAGAGTTAGAGTTGATAACTGAGATGGCATTACTCCAGTCAATACAATGATCATAGTTTTTAACGTGATTTAACAAGGCATTTGAATCTTGTCCCGTTCCTATAATATATTTATGTTGCTTAAGTCTAACAGAAATATCCTTACCGGTTTGCCCAACATAAAAGTTATCGCAATTTCCACATGGCGCTTTATAGATGCATCCAAAAGAATTTTCTGGTGAATTCCTGATTAAGATATACCTTATAGTATTATTGTTGCTGACGGCAACTGCATACTTGCCCTTCTTTCGAAAACTCTTGCATTCAACTAACAACCCCATCCATAAACAAATTAAACAACCATGGAGACATCACGCATCTCTGCCGTAAACCAACATTCACTGAGAACCAATCACTTTCCTCTCTTCCTACACGTACACATGCCTTGCATCCTCGATAAAAACTTTTCAATGCTTCTAACAACTTTCCTCCCACACCATATATTCTTAATACCTTTCACAGAGCATCTCTATCAACTCTATCATATGACTTCTCCAGAACCATAAATGCTACATACAAATCCATTTGCTTTTCTAAGTATTTCTCACATACTTTCTTCAAAGCAAATACCTGATCCACACATCTTCTACCTCTTTAGAACCATGCTACTCTTCCCCAATCTGATGCTCTATACATGCCTTCAACCTCTCAATTAATACCCTCCCATACATTTTCCCAGGAATACTCAACAAACGTATACCTATGTAATTTGAGCACTCACCTTTATCTCCTTTGCCTTTGTACAATGACAGTATGCAAGCATTCCGCCAATCCTAAGGCACCTCACCATGAGTCATATATACATTAAATAACCTTTGCAAACAATCATCAATACAGTCACCCACTTTCTTAATAAATTCCCATGCAATACAATCGAAACCCTCTGCCTTGCCGGCTTACATCTTCTGCAAAGCTTTTACTACCTCTTCTCTGTTTACCAAATCATTCTCCCCAACCCTCTCTCTTTGCACACTACCTCGATCAAAACACCCTATATCTGCCACTCTATCATGGAACACATTCAACAAACCTCAACAAACTCACTCCATCTTTTTCTCACATCACCACAACTTGTTATCACCTCCCCATTAGCCACCTTCACTGAACTTGCCATTTGTTCCCTTGTCTCACGCACTGTATTTACCTCCTTCCAAAACATCTTTTAATTTTCCCTAAAATTTAATGATACTCTCTCACCCCAACTCTCATTTGCCCTCTTTTTTACCTCTTTCACCTTTCTCTTGACCTCTTGCCTCGTTTTTTATGTATATCCCAGTGATTGGTTCTCAGTGAATGTAGGTTTGCGGCAGGGGTGTGTGATGTCTCCATGGTTGTTTAATTTGTTTATGGATGGGGTTGTTAGGGAGGTGAATGCAAGAGTTTTGGAAAGAGGGGCAAGTATGATGTCTGTTGTGGATGAGAGAGCTTGGGAAGTGAGTCAGTTGTTGTTCGCTGATGATAGGGCGCTGGTGGCTGATTCATGTGCGAAACTGCAGAAGCTTGTGACTGAGTTTGGTAAAGTGTGTGAAAGAAGAGGGTTAAGAGTAGATGTGAATAAGATCAAGGTTATTAGGTACAGTAGGGTTGAGGGTCAAGTCAATAGGGAGGTAAGTTTGAATGACGAAAAACTGGAGGAAGTAAAGTGTTTTAGATATTTGGGAGTGGATCTGCCAGCGAATGGAACCATGGAAGCGGAAGTGGATCATAGGGTGGGGGCGGGGGCGAAAATCCTGGGAGCCTTGAAGAATGTTTGGAAGTCGAGAACATTATCTCGGAAAGCAAAAATGGGTATGTTTGTAGGAATAGTGGTTCCAACAATGTTGTATGGTTGCGAGGCGTGGGCTATGTTTAGAGTTGTGCGCAGGAGGATGGATGTGCTGGAAATGAGATGTTTGAGGACAATGTGTGGTGTGAGGTGGTTTGGTCGAGAAAGTAATTTAAGGGTAAGAGAGTTATGTGGAAATAAAAAGGGCGTGGTTGAGAGAACAGAAGAGGGTGTTTTGAAATGGTTTGGGCACATGGAGAGAATGAGTGAGGAAAGATTGACCAAGAGGATATATGTGTCGGAGGTGGAGAGAACGAGGAGAAGTGGGAGACCAAATTGGAGGTGGAAAGATGGAGTGAAAAAGATTTTGTGTGATCGGGGCCTGAACATGCAGGAGGGTGAAAGGCGGGCAAGGAATAGAGTGAATTGGATCGATGTGGTATACCGGGGTTGAAGTGCTGTCAGTGGATTGAATCAGGGCATGTGAAGCGTCTGGGGTAAACCATGGAATGTTACATTACCTACATTCACTGAGAACCAATGACTTTCCTCTCTTCCTACACGTACACATGCCTTACATCCTCGATAAAAGCTTTTCACTGCTTCCAAGAACTTGCCTCCCACATCATATGTTCCTAATACCTTCCACAGAGCATCTCTATCAACTCTATCATATGCCTTCTCCAGATCCATAAATGCTACATACAAATCCATTTGCTTTTCTAACTATTTCTCACATACACTCTTCAAAGCAAACACCTGATCCACACATCCTCTACCACTTCTGAAACCACACTTCTCTTCCCCAATCTGTTGCTCTGTATATACCTTCACCCTCTTAATCAATACCCTCACATATAATTTCATATAATCCTCCACTCCTTGTATTGACTTTCTAAAATGGGAAACAGAAGAAGGAGTCACGCGGGGAGTGCTCATCCTCCTCCAAGGCTCAGAGTGGGGTGCCTAAATGTGTGTGGATGTAACCAAGATGTGAAAAAAGGAGAGATAGGTAGTATGTTTGAGGAAAGGAACCTGGATGTTTTGGCTCTGAGTGAAACGAAGCTCAAGGGTAAAGGGGAACAGTGGTTTGGGAATGTCTGGGGAGTAAAGTCAGGGGTTAGTGAGAGGACAAGAGCAAGGGAAGGAGTAGCAATACTCCTGAAACAGGAGTTGTGGGAGTATGTGATAGAATGTAAGAAAGTAAATTCTCGATTAATATGGGTAAAACTGAAAGTTGATGGAGAGAGGTGGGTGATTATTGGTGCATATGCGCCTGGGCATGAGAAGAAAGATCATGAGAGGCAAGTGTTTTGGGAGCAGCTGAATGAGTGTGTTGGTGGTTTTGATGCACGAGACCGGGTTATAGTGATGGGTGATTTGAATGCAAAGGTGAGTAATGTGGCAGTTGAGGGAATAATTGGTGTACATGGGGTGTTCAGTGTTGTAAATGGAAATGGTGAAGAGCTTGTAGATTTATGTGCTGAAAAAGGACTGATGATTGGGAATACCTGGTTTAAAAAGCGAAATATACATAAGTATACTTATGTAAGTAGGAGAGATGGCCAGAGAGCGTTATTGGATTACGTGTTAATTGACAGGCGCGCGAAAGAGAGACTTTTGGATGTTAATGTGCTGAGAGGTGCAACTGGAGGGATGTCTGATCATTATCTTGTGGAGGCTAAGGTGAAGATTTGTATGGGTTTTCAGAAAAGAAGAGTGAATGTTGGGGTGAAGAGGGTGGTGAGAGTAAGTGAGCTTGGGAAGGAGACCTGTGTGAGGAAGTACCAGGAGAGACTGAGTACAGAATGGAAAAAGGTGAGAACAATGGAAGTAAGGGGAGTGGGGGAGGAATGGGATGTATTTAGGGAATCAGTGATGGATTGCGCAAAAGATGCTTGTGGCATGAGAAGAGTGGGAGGTGGGTTGATTAGAAAGGGTAGTGAGTGGTGGGATGAAGAAGTAAGAGTATTAGTGAAAGAGAAGAGAGAGGCATTTGGACGATTTTTGCAGGGAAAAAATGCAATTGAGTGGGAGATGTATAAAAGAAAGAGACAGGAGGTCAAGAGAAAGGTGCAAGAGGTGAAAAAGAGGGCAAATTAGAGTTGGGGTGAGAGAGTATCATTAAATTTTAGGGAGAATAAAAAGATGTTCTGGAAGGAGGTAAATAAAGTGCGTAAGACAAGGGAGCAAATGGGAACTTCAGTGAAGGGCGCAAATGGGGAGGTGATAACAAGTAGTGGTGATGTGAGAAGGAGATGGAGTGAGTATTTTGAAGGTTTGTTGAATGTGTTTGATGATAGAGTGGCAGATATAGGGTGTTTTGGTCGAGGTGGTGTGCAAAGTGAGAGGGTTAGGGAAAATGATTTGGTAAACAGAGAAGAGGTAGTCAAAGCTTTGCGGAAGATGAAAGCCGGCAAGGCAGCAGGTTTGGATGGTATTGCAGTGGAATTTATTAAAAAAGGGGTGACTGTATTGTTGACTGGTTGGTAAGGTTATGTACAATGGCACTATGCGTGCATAGTGCCATTGTACAAAGGCAAAGGGGATAAGAGTGAGTGCTCAAATTACAGAGGTATAAGTTTGTTGAGTATTCCTGGTAAATTATATGGGAGGGTATTGATTGAGATGGTGAAGGCATGTACAGAGCATCAGATCGGGGAAGAGCAGTGTGGCTTCAGAAGTGGTAGAGGATGTGTGGATCAGGTGTTTGCTTTGAAGAATGTATGTGAGAAATACTTAGAAAAGCAAATGGATTTGTATGTAGCATTTATGGATCTGGAGAAGGCATATGATAGAGTGGATAGAGATGCTCTGTGGAAGGTATTAAGAATATATGGTGTGGGAGGAAAGTTGTTAGAAGCAGTGAAAAGTTTTTATCGAGGATGTAAGGCATGTGTACGTGTAGGAAAAGAGTAAAGTGATTGGTTCTCAGTGAATGTAGGTTTGCGGCAGGGGTGTGTGATGTCTCCATGGTTGTTTAATTTGTTTATGGATGGGGTTGTTAGGGAGGTAAATGCAAGAGTTTTGGAAAGAGGGGCAAGTATGAAGTCTGTTGTGGATGAGAGAGCTTGGGAAGTGAGTCTGTTGTTGTTCGCTGATGATACAGCGCTGGTGGCTGATTCATGTGAGAAACTGCAGAAGCTGGTGACTGAGTTTGGTAAAGTGTGTGGAAGAAGAAAGTTAAGAGTAAATGTGAATAAGAGCAAGGTTATTAGGTACAGTAGGGTTGAGGGTCAAGTCAATTGGGAGGTGAGTTTGAATGGAGAAAAACTGGAGGAAGTGAAGTGTTTTTGGTATCTGGGAGTGGATCTGGCAGCGGATGGAACCATGGAAGCGGATGTGGATCATAGGGTGGGGGAGGGGGCGAAAATTCTGGGGGCCATGAAGAATGTGTGGAAGTCGAGAACATTATCTCGGAAAGCAAAAATGGGTATGTTTGAAGGAATAGTGGTTCCAACAATGTTGTATGGTTGCGAGGCGTGGGCTATGGATAGAGTTGTGCGCAGGAGGATGGATGTGCTGGAAATGAGATGTTTGAGGACAATGTGTGGTGTGAGGTGGTTTGATCGAGTGAGTAACGTAAGGGTAAGAGAGATGTGTGGAAATAAAAAGAGCGTGGTTGAGAGAGCAGAAGAGGGTGTTTTGAAATGGTTTGGGCACATGGAGAGAATGAGTGAGGAAAGATTGACCAAGAGGATATATGTGTTGGAGGTGGAGGGAACGAGGAGAAGAGGGAGACCAAATTGGAGGTGGAAAGATGGAGTGAAAAAGATTTTGTGTGATCGGGGCCTGAACATGCAGGAGGGTGAACGGAGGGCAAGGAATAGAGTGAATTGGAGCGATGTGGTATACCGGGGTTGACGTGCTGTCAGTGGATTGAATCAAGGCATGTGAAGCGACTGGGGTAAACCATGGAAAGCTGTGTAGGTATGTATATTTGCGTGTGTGGACGTATGTATATACATATGTATGGGGGGGGGGGGGGTTGGGCCATTTCTTTCGTCTGTTTCCTTGCGTTACCTCGCAAACGCGGGAGACAGCGACAAAGTATAATAAAAAAAAAAAATAAAAAATAATTTCACAGGAATTCTCAAGAAACTTATACCTCTGTAATTTGAGCACTCACTCTTATCCCCTTTGCCTTTGTACAACGGCACTATGCAAGCATTCCCCGAATCCTCAGGCACCTCACCATGAATCATACATACATTAAATAACCTTACCAAACAGTCAACAATACAGTCACCCTCTGTTTTAAGAAATTCCGCTGTAATACCATCCAAACCTCCTGGCTTGCAGGCTTTCATCTTCCGCAAAGCTTTTACTACCTCTTCTCTGTTTACGAAATCATTTTCCCTAACCCTTTCATTTTGCACACCAACTCGACCAAAACACCCTATATCTGTTACTGTATCATCAAACACATTCAACAAACCTTCAAAATACTCACTCCATCTTCTCACATCACCACTACTTGTTATCACCTCTCCATTAGCCCCCTTCACTGAAGTTCCCATTTGCTCACTTGTCTTACGCACTTTATTTAGCTCCTTCCAAAACATCATTTAATGCTCCCTAAAATTTAATGATACTCTCTCACCCCAACTCTCATTTGCCCTCTTTTTCACCTCTTGCACCTTTCTCTTGGCCTCCTGCCTCTTTCTTTTATACATCTCCCACTCATTTGCATTATTTCCCTGCAAAAATCTTCTAGATGCCTCTCTCTTCTCTTTCACTAATACTCTTACTTCTTCATCCCACCACTCGCTACCCTTTCTAATCAACCCACCTCCCACGCTTCTCATTCCACATGCCTCCATGTGGAGGCTTAGGTGAAGATTTGTAGAAGTTTTCAGAAAAGAAGAGAAAATGTTGGGGTGAAGATAGTTGTGACAGTAAGTGAGCTTGTAAGGAGACCTGTGTTAGGAAGTTCCAGGAGAGACTGAGTGCGGAATGGAAAAATGTGAGAGCAAAGGAAGTAAGGGGAGTGGGGGAGGAATGGGATGTATTTAGGGAAGCAGTGTTGCATGAGAAGCGTGGGAGGTGGGACGATTAGAAAGGGTATTGAGTTGTGGGTTGAAGAAGTAAGATTATTAGTTAAAGAGAAGAGAGAGGCATTTGGACGATTTTTGCAGGGAAATAGTGGAAATGCCTTTGGGATGTATAAAAAAAGAGGCAGGAGGTCAAGGTAAAAATGGAAGAGGTGAAAAAGAGGGCAAATGTGAGTTGAGGTGAGAGTATCATTAGATTCTCTGGAGAATAAGACGATGTTTTAGAAGGAGGTAAATAAAGTGCGTAAGACAAGAGAACAAACAGGAACATCGGTGAAAGCGGCTAACGGGGAGGTGATAACAAGTAGTGGTGATGTGAGAAGATGGAGTGAGTACTTTGAAGGTTTGTTGGATGTGTTTGATGATAGAGTGGCAGATATAGGGTGTTTTGATTGAGGTGGTGTGCGAAGTGAGAGGGTCAGGAAGAATGATTTGGTAAACAGAGAAGAGGTATTAAAAGCCTTGCAGAGGATGAAAGCCGGCATTGCAGCGGGTTTGAATGATACTGGAGTGGAACTTATCAAAAAATTGGGTAACTGTGTTGTTGACTGTATGGTAAGGATATTCAGTGTATGTATGACTCATGGTGAGGTTCCTAAGGATTGGCGGATTGCATGCATAGTGCCATTGTACAAAGGTAAAGGGGATAAAGGTGAGTGCTCAAATTACAGAGGTATAAGTTTGTTGAGTATTCCTGGGAAATTACATGGGAGGGTGTTGATTGAGAGGGTGAAGACATGTACAGAGCATCAGATTGGGGAAGAGCGGTGTGGTTTCAGAAGTGGTAGAGAATGTGTGGATCAGGTGTTTGCTTTAAATAATGTATATGAGAAATACTAGAAAAACAAATGGATTTGTATGTAGCATTTATGGATGTGGAGAAGGCATATGAAAGAGTTGATAGAGATTTTCTCTGGAAGGTATTAAGACTATATGGTTTGGGAGGCAAGTTGTGAGAAGCAGTGAAAATTTTTTATCGGAGATGTGTACGAGTAGGAAGAGAGGAAAGTGATTGGTTCTCAATGAATGTCGGTTTGCGGCAGGGGTGCTTGATGTCTCCATGGTTGTTTAATTTTTTTTTTTCGATGGAATTGTTAGGGAGGTGAATGGAAGAGTTTTAGAGAGAGGGGAAAGTATGCAGTCTGTTGTGGATGAGAGAGCTTGGGAAGTGAGTCAGTTGTTGTTCGCTGATGATACAGCGCTGGTGGCTGATTCGGATGAGAAAGTGCAGAAGCTGCTAACTTAGTTTAGTAAAGTGTGTGAAAGAAGAAAGATGAGGGTAAATGTGGTTATTAGGTACAGTAGGGATGAGGGACGATTAAATTGGGAGGTAAGTTTGAATGGAGAAAAACTGGAGAAAGTGAAGTTTTTAGATATCTGGGAGTGGATTTGTCGGCGGATGGAACCATGGAAGCGGAAGTGCGTCACAGGGTGGGGGAGGGGGCGAGGGTTCTTGGATCGTTGAAGAATGTGTGGAAGGCGAGAACGTTATCTCGGAAAGCAAAAATGGGTATGTTTGAAGGAATAGTGGTTCCAACAATGCTATATGATTGTGAGTCATGGGCTATAGATAGGGTTGTGCGCATTATGCATCTCTTGCACATGCCAGCACTGCTTCCCTAAATACCCCCCACTTCTCATCCACTCCCCTACCTTCATTTACTTTCACCTTTTGCCATTGTACCCTCAATCTCTCCCAATATTTATTTACGCAAGTCTCTTTCCTAAGCTGGTTTACTTTCACCACTCTCGTCTCACCGATATTGTTTCCTCTTTTCTAAAACCTCTACAAATGTTTACCCTTGCTTCCGTAAGACAGTGATCAGATATCCCACCAGCTGCCCCTCTGACCACATTTGCCCATCAATTAATATGTAAGCTAATAATGCCCGTTGACCATCTCTCCTATTTACATGCGTATACTTGTGTTTGTCCCTGTTTTGAAATCAGGTATTCCAAATCACCATTCCTTCCTCAGCACATAACTCAACAAGTTGTCCAGCTTTTCCAGATATAATACTGGATACCCTACGCTCCCTAGTTATACCCTCAACTACCACATGACTTACCTTCTCATTTAAATCATTCATCACTAAAACCCAGTCTTGTACATCAAAACTGCTAACACATTCACACAGCTGCTCGCAAAACACTTGCCTCTCATGATCTTTCTTCCCCTTTTTTGAGCAAATTAGATTTATCTTCCTGGTCATCCAGGCTGGCTGTGAGTTTACACTGGCTTCTTTCATATTTCGTGGGATGTTTTACAACTCTCAACAGTATTATTTTAAGAGATACTCCACACATACTTGAGAGAAGTGAGGTCGTCAAGGGTGACTTGTGCCCTAATCTCTTTATCATTTGGCTGCCTTCGCCCACTGGCGGCTGGTACTTTATACTCTGCCTCTCTGTAGCTGTGCTAAGTGTTGACGATATAATACACGAGAGCATCAGCAAACTGTAGAGAATATATAACATTGTAAGGAGGTTTATATTCTGAGAAAAACGAGAGAACATGCAAGAGTTTCGGTGAAGGGGGCAAATGCGGAAGTGGTAACAGGTAGTAATGAGGTTAGGAGGTGTTGGACTGAGTAATTTAAAGGATTGTTGAATGTGTTTGATGATTAGTGTGGCAGATGTGGAGTGTTTGAGTCAGGAGGGTATACGAGGTGAGAGGATCATGGTAAGTGGCTCGGGGAAAAGAGAGGAGGCGGTGAAAGCCTTGCATGAGATAGAATGGGGAAAACAGCTGGATTTTCAGAGTAGACTGGGATCATAGTGTGTTGATTAAAGATGGGGGGAATGCCTGTATAGTGTACAGTGTTACTGTATAAAGACTAGGGAGACAAAAGTGACTCTTTGAATTACAGAGGTGTACGTTTGTTTAGTATACCTGGTATGTTGTATGGGAGAGTGGCAATTGAGAGGGTGAAGGCATGTACAGAGCATCAGACTGGGGAGAAACGATGTGGTTTCAGAAGAGGTAGAGGATGTTTGAAACGGGTGTTTGCTTTGAAGAATGTATATGAGAAATAATTTCAAGAGCAGAAAACATTAATGGCTCTAGAGAAAACATATGATGGGGTTGATAGAAAGGTCTTGTGGAAGGTGTTGAAAACATATGGTGTGGGAGGAAAGATGTAAGAAATAATGAGGACATTTTATCAAGAGATTAAAGCATGTGAAGGACTTGGTGGAGATAAGGGTGAGTGGTTCAAGGTGAAGGTGGGTTTGCAGCAGGGGTGTGCGGTGTCACCATGACTGTTTGATATGTTTACAAATGGGGTGTTTGAGGAAAGTGAATGCGAAGGGCTTTGTGGGAAATGGTAGGTAGTGGGGATGTGTGGGAGGTGAGTCACTCATTGTTTGCTGATGATCCTGAGTTGGTGGCAGATTCGAGTGAGAAGATGCAGATCTAGGTTTCTGCGTTTAGAAAAATGTCTACAAAAGGAAAATTTTGAAGGTAAATGTGTATAAAAGCAAAGCTGCTGAGTAAGCACAAGAAAGAGACGGGTTAGCTGAGATGTGATCGTCAGTAGAGAGAACTTGGAGGAGATGGGGGTGTTTTGGATACCTGGGAATGGATATGACACCAAATGGAACCATAGGAGCTGAAGTAAGTCACAGGAAGGATGAGGGGGCGAAGGTTCTGGAAACATTGAGGAAAGCGTCGCAAGTCTTGTATGGGTGGAATACGTGAGCTTTAGATGAGAGTGTATAGAAGAGGATGGATGTGTTGGAATGACATATCTAAGCACAAAAAAGTTGTTGTGAGGAGGATTGATCATTTAAGAAGAGAGAGAGAGAGAGAGAGAGAGAGAGAGAGAGAGAGAGAGAGAGAGAGAGAGAGAGAGAGAGAGAGAGAGAGAGAGAGAGAGAGAGAGAGAGAGAGAGAGAGAGAGAGAGAGAGAGAGAGAGAGAGAGAGAGAGAGAGAGAGAGAGAGAGAGAATGTGGTTGAAAGTTTCCTGAAGATGATGTGCTGAAATGGTACGTGCATATGAAGGGAATTAGTGAGGAGAGGCTGACAAAGGGGATAAATGTGTCAGAAGTGGAGGGGACAAGAAGAATGAGGAGGCTAAATTGGAGATGCAAGGATGGTGTGAAAAATGCCTTGATTGCTTGAGGTCTGGGCATACAGGAAGGTGTAAGGCATGCACGGGATGAAGTGACTTTTTATACAGGGGGCGACATGCTTTCAACGGACTGAGCCAGGGTATATGAAGTGGCCGAGATTTAGAATGAGGGGGAGGGGGGGGAGGGGGGGTTCTGTGCAATACACATGATAGCTATAGAATGGACATATGCAAATGAAGCAATTTCTTCGTGTGTTCCTGATTCTGCCAAGCTAATGCGAGAAATGGCCAAGAATCAAGCATACATACATACGTGTACAAGATTAGAGGGGAGGAGAATGGACACGCTGTACTGGAACTCGAATTTTACCAACGTTTCGACAACAGTCTTAATCAGGGAACTGACAGAACTATAAGGCCAACATACTTATATAAACTTAAGCCGATCTGAGTTATGTCGAGTCAAACTGTGCTCTCCCTCGTTGGCTCCTCTCTTCAGGAGTTCCAGAAGAGGGAGGAAATGGACTTCGATCATACATACACGTATATGCAAAAATCCACGTGAAAATAAAGCACGATGGTGGTGTTCGAGGTAGTGTGTCTGGATCTGGCAACATGCCTGTCATAAAATTTATATAATAGGACAAGAAAAGGAACTGTTTACAAATTTTGGCTGCAATAAAACTGTCCAATTTCTATAGACCTTCACTATATATTTCGAATCGTGGTAAAGGAGTCACAGTTAATAACTGAACTGGCATTTCTCCAGTCAATACAGTGATTATAATTATTAATATGATTAAACAAGGCATTTGATTCTTGTCCTATTCTTGTACTATATCTATGTTGCTTGAGTCTAACATAAAGATCCTTACCAGTCTGCCTGACATAAAACATAATCAGATTCTAGAAATTTTCTGTCCTTCGACGCTACTATAATTGCACCCCTTGACTCATTGAACATACTTGGTGTTACTGTAGCATCCACTCTTTCTTAAAATCCCACGTTACGGAATAGTGAAGTCTGTTTTTAGGAAACAGAGAATCCTTTATAAATTTCAAAATTTCTTTTCTCTGAACAGTTGCTCCGTTTATACAAACACCTGATCGGTCCTGGGGCGGTTCTAACGCTGCATCCTTCTTGACAGAGTTGGGTCGAAAGCGGTCCAACTTTGAACTCTCCCAGGCTAACTTCAAAGCTTGATCAACTTGCCATATGCCTCATTGTTGGTTCACTTTCCCTTTTCTATAGGTATTACTTTGGTTAATGCTCCCCGAGAGCTGGCTGCTTGTGTGTCCCCCACCACTAGCTAGACCACGCAATACTCGGCAAGCTTGGCAACTGAAGCTTGGGCTGTTTTGAAGCTTTGGAAGTCTCTACTATCTCATGTCTTTCCCAATAACTATGACCTGGCATATTCTAAAAGACAGGTTTTTTTTTTATTTCCTCTAAAATTCTTAAATACTTTCTTTTATCTCTTGTTTTTTTCTTTCATTAACCTGTCTATATCTAGTTGTGGCCCGGTCTTCATGTGCACCTTAGTCAGTGACTAGAGCTTTGCACAACTGAAACACGGTAAGTCCAGCATTTTCGTACAGTACAACATCAAGACAAAATACAGTAGATATATGTACTGAAAGAAGAAATATGCTAGTTTCGATCACATACGTTTGGCTTCTGGTTGTCAAACCTGCCAATGAGCCAGTCACAAAATTAATGCTTACCTCTCCTGTTTATACATGAAATTACTAATATTTATGTTACAATTTGTTGTATTATTGATGAGAGAGGGTTCAATGATATTTTCCTTGATCAGAGAGTTATACATTTTAACTGGAGTAGAATTAGTCCAACGAATACATTGCTCATTATTTCTAACGTGAATGAAAAAAAAGACAATCAGAACCTATCCTGTTCTTTCACAATATTCATTTTGGCAAAGTCTGACCAATCTTCCCTTTAGATAACATACCCTGTAAACACAGGCTCCAGAATTTCTTAGGAGTGTTTTTCATCAATTATCTTAATATTATCGGTATTAATGAAGGCTACATCACATTTAAGGCTTTGAGCAGGTGGAACACTGGATCAGAATCATCGCTAAAGGACAGAATGAAAAGATTCATGGTATCATGAGAAAGCTTGGGGTTAACTATATAAAATGAATATCTAAGGTACTTTAACTTCCATCTAGTGCTATGAATATTTTCAACTATTTTGAAAAATGAATTCTGGTCTGCATGTACACAGTACGTGAGGAATTATCGATAGGAATGTTGACTGGGTAACTCTATCATATTGTGCGGAGTGATAATGAATTCATGAGCAAACATTGGAGATTTTTTTTTTGGCTTATGTTGAGCTTAAGCGAGTTGCCGGCCGTGTGGATCGTGCACTCTTGGAATGGTAACTCATCATAATTTCATAATTTCGTGGTAAATGTGATGGAAGTTATTAAATTGTTGAGCGGTAGGGGCGGGGAATGTTTGAAAATATACATTGGTTGGCTGATTCTCTCCTCCCCCGATTTACAGTTTAATACCATCATATTTATTACTGAATTTAGGAAATAAAATGATTAAAGATGATTGAAAATGAAGACAAATTATCTGCATCTGTCATAGAGAAATAGCACTGGTCCAGTATGCTCTGTGCTTCTCTAAGCCTTTCGTGAGCTGAGCTGCCTCTAATAGCAGAATGATGATAATCTTTCTAAAGCCTCGCTTAATTTCCTATTGCCTCTGTTTGTATGACTTTGGGTGTATATGCCTTCACATAAAATCCCCATCATTCTCTGTCAATGTTGATCAGCAATCGAAATTTCTCCTTCTCCTTCCGAAATTTCTCCTCACATCCCACCATTAACGGTAACTTCTGTATGTGTTGCAGTCCTTTCCTCTAGATACAGAGCCTCTGGAACCTATAGAAAAGACCCATCAAACCTCATGTGTTATTTTAAAGCATCCAACTTTGATTTTGTCCCTCCTGAATCCTCTCCACTCGAATGATCTATCTTTTTTTTCACCTGATGACTACATTTCTCAGATCCCCAAGTTCTCATGACACCCTTTGTGATCCTTGATTTGATTCTTCAAATGTCTTGACTTCCTCCTCTCGTTGTGTTAATTTTTGATGTTGGTTTTTAGTGCAAACCTTTGTTCTCTGGTGATTCCTCTCTCGTCTCTCCCTCATATCTTCATGAATCTTATTATGGCAGACTGCTCTTGGTTCATTCACTTACCTGAGTCCGCCGTACTAGACTGCACTCCAACATGGAACAGGAAAGCATTGGTACAGTATTTGTCTTTGTTGGCGTTTGTTGATAAGTCCATTCTATCTTTCCTGCCTGATAGTACTGCCTTCTATACGACCTTTATTGTTTTTCTATATTGGTTCATGCAGTGCCGAAGGTCTGAGATTGATCCCCCAAAATGATACTGGTATGAACAATGGTTACTAGACAAAAATAGCCTCAACATTAGAATCTAATCCTTTATCCGACACTGAGTGTTGCCTCTTGGTTACAGTAAACTTATTCTCTATCATGAAGGCAGAGCTGGACTTTTATAAAGTAAGACTTGCCTACGCTTATTCACTTTCCTAATACTCGCCAATCATTCTCTCAAAAGCTGGATATCCTTCGAAAGCACTCAGTAATTACACGAAGTTGGTCCACTAAAGTTAGCAACACTCCTGGGCAATCGATATGAACCTGCGAAGCTTCCACTCGCAGATCCTATCAGACTCTCCAGACATGGCACACTCATACTGAATATCCAAAGCAGATATCACTCGGGACCACACGGTCGCCCCGATCGCTGCTTAGAGCTCTTCACTGGTTGGTGGAGAGAAGGTTTGTGTGATGTTCTCTCAGTTCAAGCACACACTTATTACCAGCTTGTCTTTCTCTCTCCTTATCCTGCTAAACCTCGTAACCTTACTTTTAATTACATTAACTCGCTATACCAGCTTGTCTTTCTCTTCCCTTGCCCTGATATACTTCATATTCTTTTAATCACATCAATTCTCAATCACATCTTTTCACACATTTCCCAAACTCAAACACCAACTCCTGTAATTTCTTACTCGAGTGTGTTATCAAGACCATGTTACACACAAACACCATTTGGTTCACCTCCCAGGCTCCACTACCGTCCGCATCCTGTAGACCCTTCCCTCTCTACAAGACCATTGTATCAACCTCTCTCATCAAGCCACCCGTAAACAGATTTAGCAGCCATGGTGACATCACACAAAACTGACGCAGACTTACTTTCCCTTAGAGTCGTTCAGTCGTTCATATTCCTGGTTTCCTACCACCACACATGTCTTATTCTGTCGATTAAAACTCGTCAATGCTCCTGTTAGCCTTCTTCCCACACCATATTCGCATCCTCTCAACCCTATCATACGTTTTCTCCAATATCCAATAATGCCACGTTCGAATCCCTCCCTTTCTCTCTGCATTTCTCATGCATATTCTTCAAAGGAGTTACTTGGTCCACACACCCTGCACCACTCTTATAAAGCCACGATGTTCCCAGCAACATACCACTTGTTATTTCTAACTACTCTGAGGCTTGAGTACTACGCACTACCCTTCGTTCATGGCCTCTCGGCCTATTTTCTTACCAGTGAGGTACAGTGGCATTTATATCCCGTGACTTGACTTTTCGTAGTAATTTGAGATGCTTGACTTTTTCAAGTGCTTTCTGGAACCCTAAGTACGTGGTATGTGTATCTACGTACTGAAGCATATTAAGCACAGATGCTTGCGCGTACGATTCTGTACAAAGTCTGGTAGTATCCCTTATGGATTTGTTTACATTAGAATAATGTCATCTAGCATCTTAGGAAAGGAATGCAGAGAAAACTGAAGAGCAAAAGACCTGTAGGTCCTTTAGAAACTCTTTGTGATAAAGGAAAAGACAAGAAAGCTAGAAGGTATTGTAGTCAGAGTCTTTACGTGAAATTAAGGAGGTTCAATTAATGTCATATCTATCGTCTATTCTTAAACATTTCATTGATGATGCTTTCAGTTACTCTGATTCGTAAATCATTCCATAATCATGCTAACGACTTTCAATTAAGAATTGCTACGCCTCGTTCGAAGTAAAACGCTTGCCCATATTTTTGTATACATTCCTTTGCTTAGATCGAAATCAACAGACCCTTTGATAATGTTAAATTTCTCTGTTAGATCACCTCATAACCTCTTTGTTTTTTTTAGCTAAACATATCTATTTGTCAGTCTGGGAATCATCTTAGGTGCACGTCGCTTTACTCTTTCTATTCTGTCATTTACTGAGCTAGGTGACCGATACTGAACACACTATTCAAAGTGGAGACGTATCAGTGAACTGAACAGAATGAGAATCATTTCTTTATGTTTAAGTATGGAACTCCTAACTATGGGTATAAGAATCTTGTTCGCTTTTTTATTTCTACTGCTACTTTGTACTGCTTACTTGGATTTAGGGCATCAGAGATTATACTAAACCGAAGTTTGATTTCTCTTCCTCAACAGAAGTCATCTTGCTTTTTTCGTTTTCATTACTGACGTGGATATATTTTGCAATTATCTATATATCAAGAATTCATTTGCCACCTGTGAGTCCAGTCGATCAATCTGCTGACATCATTATCTGTTGTAGTTTCACATCCCAGCATAGCATTGTCTGCTAATTTTGATGTTATACAGCGCGGATCGTCACCAATATCACCAACATATATGAGAAAAACAACTACTCACTGTGTCCATTTCTTTCAACCTACAATACAAGTCTGCGATTAAGCACTAACAATACATTTGTCATACACACGTATACTATGACTGCAGTTTTTCAAACCGATAATTCTATTTTCTGAACAGTTCTAGATGTCTTGGTAATAGCTGGTTTTTAGTCAAAATGAAAAAAAAAAGTGTGAATGAATATGTACTCGCAGCTATAACTCTCGTCAGAGATACCGTATTGGCCAATCATCAGTTCCGAACCTGTCTTTTTCTCCCCATTTTACACTCATTTCCAATCACGTACTCGCTATGGTAATCTGATTTCGTGATCTGATTCGTCTGTTGTGCAAAGCTTATTCGCTGGCCGGACTCGCTGATTGGTAAATGATCAGGTGATGCCACATTGCATCCCCGGAGCGAGGGATCTCGGTTCTCAGGGGATGACAGTAGCGAGGATGGTGTACCACCTTTATCCACAACTGTCATTTAAGGTCCAGGTGATGGCTGGAGAATGCAGGGATGGTCAGGGCATTCAACGCCTTTTTGTAAAAGTAGCGTAAAAGAAAGGGAATGCACAACCTCTCTATTTCTCTCTCTTTAGTATTCCTTTTTGCGTGAGGTAAAGGAATACGATTAGACGCAGGAAGCGTTGCTCAGTTGGTGGAGAGTATAGATTGTATCAGGTCTGGTGCAGGTAGTCTAAGTGTTTTGAGTTGAAGAAGAAGAAAGTTAAGATAATTTCTATTGTTACTGAAATGTTTCCTTCAGCTTATCAGTTTGCTGTGTGAAGTTAACGATGGGAAGCTAGGGGCACAACACGAACTCCATGGGGTTAGGGGGACCTGGTAAGAGAGACATAAACATGTCTGAAGTAGAGGTAGGTTGACTCTTGCTGAAGAGGAACGACGGCTTGCGTAGGTTAATATGAATGGTGTCACAGCACCATTTTAGCATTATGGATAAGCCTTTATAAATATGAAACGAGACACTATGTAGCAACTACGTATGAAGGTCATCTACCTGAAGGAAATGGAAAGTCCTTAACTTATTCACAAAAAATGATAGCAAACATCTAAGATGACCATAACTGGCCGCAATGTGTTAGACGAGGGAGAACGATGTATCTGAGCGCCTCCCGTGGTACTGTGGTGAAGGCAAAGCGCAGTGTTGTGGACAAGTCATCTTCATTCACTGATATACTGTATATAAGAAATACGCACATGTGCTTGTCGTTAGCAGCAAAACTTGTGTCCCTTCTGCACAATGCTATCTTTTCTTGTGTCTACTGACCATATTTTTCCTCCTAAAACTTGCTATTATCAACTTACGAGTTTACCTCCATTCCTAAAAGCACCATGTCTCCTCTCTCCTATGCGGACCACGCACTCTCCCCTCCTCCACTCTGCAAACTTCCGTCTCTGCATATTGATTTGGTCTGTGCCGCCGTCAGCGACGAGTTTATGGTGCACCCTACACCCATCCTGTCTAGGAGAAGCGCAAAAGGGTTATTACAGAATCACAAAGGGTCTTTGTCAGACCCTTTCTGGGCAGATGCATATTACATGGATTGTTATAGATTATAAATCCCATCTCCTGCTTCCCACAATCCCTCAGCTCTCCTGCTACCTATCCTATGGATCATGGCTTACTCGGCCCTATTACACTCACGCATTTCATCCTTGGAGGTCGCTCTTGTACACAACAATCTTCTTTGCAGTTTCTCTACCTTAAGCTGCCTTATGCTTCATTGACATCCCACCACATCACCTACTGTGACTCTAAATATTCGCACAATAACCTTTAATATGGCTGTTCAATAGAGGAATCAAATTCCAATCCATTGCACATATTTCCGTATAAGATATTGTTGATCGGGATCATACTTATCTTGTAACTGACTTGTAATGACCCACCCACCAACTGGTCCCATCTCAACCCACAGGTAGCCTAGTGTCGGCCGCCTCCGTCATAAGCAATCCTAGCTCTCGCGTGACGCACGGGGCCACTGACGCTTGCTGCAGCACCTCCACCTCTGCTATCAGTGCTGAAACTACAGACGCCAGCACTACGATCCCGAGCGCCACGTCAACGAGAGCAACTGGTGGCACCATTGCTGTTAATCTGCCCTTTACCACTGACCCCAGTATTCGCGTCGAGGGCAAGACACCCTTGACACCAACTGGCCCTTCTGATCTTAATCCAAAGCTCCAGTTTGTCTTGCCGAGGACGGTGATCGCCACGTGGAACGGTAAGTCTGCACATTGAGTGTGTCGCAACTAGTTACAGGAAGAAGGTTACACAGGATGATATCTTTGGTGACTTCTCAAGTTTCTGTTTGTACGTACTTGACAGTATTTATCTACGATATCTCCTCCAATACTGGGAAGGTGAGGGTAGAAATTCGACACCCATTGGGTCCTAATTCTTAGCCTTTCTTGACTTTCTTCCAAACATTTTCAACATTTTGTCGCGCTCTGTATGCACGCTACCTTCTCCTGGGATGTTCTGTTAAAACAACACTTTATCATTAAAGCGTTTTTTCCACTTTTTCTACCTTTATTTCTTTCCATTTTCTTGGTATATCTTCTAGCTGACGCATTTCTATCAGTCCTATTGACCTGATTAGTCTCGACGAACTCAGACTAATTCAGTATGTATGAATAAAGATTTTGTGTTGGTTTTTGTATGTAAGTGACGCTATAAATGATAGATGAATATCGGTTTATTGGATATAGGCAAGCAATCGGCTGAAAATACACAGCTGAAGTATTACAGATATCACAGAACTGAAAGTCATGATATTCACTGGCTAATCACATATGATCTTCAGATTAGGGTGTGGTGGATATTTCCACACCTTGGATAAGCATATGTGTGAGGTACATCTAGACAGACAAGGTGGCAGATATAGAGGGATGTTTATAGGGTGAATAGTATGGTTTATACAGTATGAACTTGACTGAGCATCAAGTGATGAATAGTTACAGTAATACAGAAGCATTACGCCCACATCACACAGTGTGTGGCAGTATGTGCCGGCACCTGTGTTATTACTTATCAGGCAGGAAGATGGTTTTATTCTCGTGATGCATCATCTCGAATAGTCTCTAGCTTTGTATACAATCACTTTCCACAATTTCAGTACTCATTCCATCCATCCACTGCTCTAGCATCATAAAAACTCTTCTTTACATCTTCTCTGATACATGTCCACTCAATTTTGTGTTATGGCCTACGGTTCTATTGTCTTCGCATCTTTCAAAGACTGATTCATTGTTGACACTATCAGATTGGTTTGAAAGATTGAATTCATCTCTCTTCCACAGTGGACAAATTTATGGCCCTCTAATCACTCACAGTACTTCATCTCCCTTTTATTTGGTATCATCATTGTTGCTCTCCTGTGTATCTTCACTATTAGTTTATTGTGCTTCTTTAGATGCAGTGACTAAACCTGTGATGCGTCTTGTAGTGTTGTCCAATATATGCCAATAACAGTTTTCTGATAATTTCCTTATCTATACACTTGAGTGTGATTCTGATATAGCCAGCAGGCGGTTTGTCTCGTATAGTTCCCCTAAGGTGAGGCCTTTGTAACAGGTTTGATGCGATGTTGACTCCCAAGTCCCTCCCACACACAGATTCCTGGATCTCTTACTATTCTAATTATTTTGCGTTTACTTGGGTCGAATTGCATCAGCCATGTCTCAGAACAAACTTTCGAGATCTTATAGTCACCCTTGTGAATCAATACAAGCCTCCTCTCTCTCTACTTTTGTCATACTCTTGGCATCCTCATCACTCTCAAACGTATGGCAATATTTACATAGATCGAGAAAGCTGTGGTTCAAGGACTGAACTCAGCGGTACGTAAATGGCAACCCCAACACACCTCGAGAACTCTCGTCTGACAAGTGCTCTTTGTTCCCTTCAAATAAAATGACTTTCGCTCAAGCGAATTCGTCTCCTTTTTCCTGCCTTAAGAGCCAGTCATTTTACTATCTTTTTTGCTATAGAACAGAGTCCAATGCTCTCTGGCCGGCAGCACTATCCATCCAACTTTCTCTTTTGTCTAAAGCTGATCTAAACTGTCCAATAAAAATTTAAGAAAATTGCTAAGTATGACCTTTATCTGAATTTGTCCACTTGCTTTCTGATTATCTTTTCTGGTATTCTAAAAACGGAATGTATCAGAAAGGCTAGTCTGTAGCTCAACCCAACTTCTCAGTCTCGTTCTAAATGATAGGCATCACTTCCACTCCTTTAGCTCTTCATCTTCTACCAGCGACTTTTTGAACACTCTGAGTGGCTTGTCAATCATATCTGCACGCTCTTCCGCACGTATGGAGAAACATCATCAGAATCATCAGTCTTAGAGGTAACAAGGTCTTTAAGTCTATTCATGTCTTTTCGAGAAGTTCAAGACTCTCCAAGACCTTCTTCCTATTCAGTGTCACTTATACTTGGGTTATGATGTCTTCTACTGGGGAAACATTGTTGATCTTGTCATACAGCTTCTGTCATATCTCATGGCTGTCCCTCAGAACTCCTTCCTCTGAATCCCTTAACCTGATTAGCTACTCTTTATTTGATAATCAATTTCGATGAATTCAAGGAAAAGATTTGAATTATCTCTTACCTTACCAAGTAACATTATTTTTTAAAGATTTCTCTGCTCCCCCGTCTCATCCTGCAACACTTATTCCTTAGTGTCTCATGCTGGTAGATTGCAGTGTCTCATATATCTCTTCCACAGTACACCCCTGAGCTCTTTAGCTTTTGCCACAGTTATTAAACCACATCTTAGTATTTCATAACCTTTCCTATGTATGTGTAGCTTAAGAAACCCATATTGCTGTTCTTTCAAAACAATGACCTACATCATGACCACTGAACTTGATTTTTCACTGTAAGTTCCTATAGAAATTCTCTATATCTGTGTAGTTTGCACGATCATATCTTCTCCTTGAGTCTGCTTTCATCTTTGTTCCTGTTGTAGTCTCGTCGACCACGTGCTTAATCTCAAGCAATGTACGATCACTTTTTCCGTTAGTATATCATATATCAGTCTCAGTGTCCACGCCGATATGCGTAAAGTTATTATGGAATAATCATACCTCAGCCACACTTATGTGAGGGTGATTCCTTTCTTGTATGTAGTGCCACGACAGGATCTTTCGTTAACGACGTTCATAGAAAGCTCAACAACAAAGGAAAAACGTACTAATGGAATAACTTAATAAGCTCTGAATTACAAGAGGAGTGACATTCGTGCATACGTGAGGAGAGCGATCAAGGTGTGCTCAACCTGGCAACTTCTACACCAAGAACTTCGACGTGTCCGGCAAATCTTAATCAACAGTGGATACTCAAATACTGATTCTGATGCTATTGTGAACAACATGCTAGAGCAACATCTTGTGGCAAACACACAACCTCAGCGTGACATGTTTGCGACGTCATGTCGACAAGACGAGGTCATCCAAGATATTGTGGCCAAAATTGAAAGGCGGTTGATGAAGACAAGGATATCAGTCTGATGACACACTACAACAATTGAAAACATGTACACTCGTAATGAACAATATGGTAGGTCGCTTTGGAAGTTTGAATCGTACCGATGTGGTACATGAGTACCGATGCAATATTGAGAACTGTTAGCCGCCCCCTCCACACATAAACTACATTGGACATACAACCTGCACCCTGGGCCACCGCCTCTCCTTCTACTTACAAGAAGGTGGAGTTAAACAACATTATGAACAAAAGCATGTAACGAGACTAACGAGGGAGATTGTAGTGAATAACACCAAAATCATTAATAGTTGCAGATATTAGAAGCCATTCACATTAGAGAGAAAGCACCTGTCATCAACATCCAGACAAACATGACCGCCGTCATACAGCTCTTTGATTGCATGCAAGTAGTACTTAGACCTAATGCCGTTCTAGGACAGATGGGACACGTCATTGACCCGCCACAAGCTACCGAGTCGATCATTTCAGGACAGGAGGAACGTTTCACTGACCCACCCAGTCCTGGGTTAAGAAGGTCAAAGAGTCAGACGAGCCCCACCTGACCTCAACTCCACATCCGGATAATAACTGTCTCACTTGACCCAACTTAGTGTATTTAGTGATACACTGCCTATATTCGTAACACGTTTAATATTGTTTTTCTGTGTTTCCTCGACTGTAAGTTTTTCAATATTTCTGTTTCCACATGTAATTAGGTTGTAACTCATACTACCTGTCATGATATTGTTGATTGGTATCGCTTTTAGTGTCTTCCCATAAATGTTTTGTGTTATGTATTGTGAGTTTTTCCGAGTTTGTTTTTCATATACATTTTGTTTGCGTTTTACATTTTATATACGAGTTTTAAGGTACAAGGAAAAGGCCAAGCTAAGACGTCATTGGTAATACATGTTCACTAATTATGTATTAACTTCGTCTCTTCTTTGTATATCAACTGATTGTTCTAAGTCTTGTCTCCTTCTTGTATCTCCCCTGACGATGTGATCATTACACGAAAGTGCACTTGGGAACTTTTCGTGATTCATTTTGCCCGTTTTTATCAGCAAGAACTAGATCACGCGCACCACTCTGAACTATTGCAATAGGTTTGAATGTTTGGTGCTGCCCTGAAAATCAGTGCTTTTGATGCTGCCATCTATTGCAGTAACACTATCAGTAAAACCTTAACTGAAAGTAGGCCAAAATGTCAGAAAGTTGGAATTGTGTTTACGCCGTCAAGTGTAAGGCATATAAAGATATATACATTGACCAGACAGGTAAAACTGAAACTGAGAGATGCTATTGGCACAGTCATTCAGTACGTATAGAAATGCAATCGCTAAACACTGCCATGAAAAACGATCACCCTGTAGACCTTAACAACCCAGTCACATTGCGCAGCTCATCTGATTATGCAACCAGTAACGTCATTAAATGTCTTAATTGCTAATACTAAGAATTTCAATTGTCCCCAAGTAACTTTGAAACACTGTATTATTAACCAAATCATTATGAAAGAATTACTAAGAAAAGATAACATAAGAACACACATCTCCTTAGCCAAGCCAATCTCCCTAACCCCCCCAACCCAACCAACCACCACAGCTACCACCACAACCACCACACCACCACCGCCACCACCACAAGGAACCCCATTTAACTGTCTGGTCAGTGTGTATATTCGAGAATGACACAATTAAGACGGAATTTTTGTGGTGGCGTTGGGATTTAAAACCTTTGAGAATTGTTTGCACCTGATGATGCGGATGTCTCCGTGGACCATGTAGTGATGCATGTATAGAAAAATTACATATTAAATAAAATCATGTGAACTCCTTCTGATGGGTCTGCAAGTTTCCCTGCTATCTTTGCCTTTGGAACAGCAGGGACACAGCGCACTACTACGGGCGGGACTGGCCACAGTGGACCGAATTCTAGGTGGGGATGAACAACGTCGAGTGGGAGCCACTGGCGGACCCCAGTATGGTGTTGATGCCACGACTGCACATAAAATTAGGCCTTGTGAAGCTAATTGTTACATCTCTAGATAAGGTGTCTGCAGCCTTCAAGTACCTTCAAGACTTCTTCCCTAAACTGTCTGAGGTAAAGGTCAAAGCCGGTGTCCTCGTCGGACCACAGATAAAGAAGATCCTGGAGTGCAAGGAATTCTCCAAGAAGCTCACTAGGAAGGTGAGAGCAGCTTGGTATAGCTTTGTCGCAGTGGTTCGGGGCTTTTTGGGAAATCACAAGGCTGAAAACTATGTGGAGCTGGTTGAGACTATGGTGAAGAACTATGGCAAAATGGGCTGCAGGATGTCCCTCAAAGTCCATATCCTTGACTCTCATCTTGAAATTCAAGGAGAACATGGGAGCGTATTCGGAGGAGCAAGGCGAGCGCTTCCACCAAGACATCCTGGACTTTGAATGCTGCTATCAAGGAATATATAATGAGAACATGATGGGAGACTATATTTGGGGTCTGATTCGTGGAAGTGATGTGCAGTACAGTCATAAGTCTCGAAAATCTACTCACCTCCTTATGCCTTGACTATCACAACCACTAATGGTACGTACCCTTATCTCTTGCCTATCACAACCACTAATGGTCGTACCCTTATCTCTTGCCTATCACAACCACTAATGGTCGTACCCTTATGTCTTGACTACGTCCACTTTTGGTAGTATCATTATGTCTGGACTACCACTACCACCTTTCATTCTTTTCCTGTAATCAGAATTTATATCTGGCTAGGCTGTAGACTTCAGTTACCTTTGATCAGTTTTTCCTTCCTTTCCACGTTTTCTTCTCTGGTCGGAATATGTTGCTCTTACGGTCCAGAAATAAAGTATCTATATCTATTGCCATCTTGTTTCTCTAATTTTCTTGACTGATTCATGCAATGTTTATTCATCAGCCTCCATATCTCTGGTTTTTATCGAAATTCTCGATTTTTGCCAACACACCGATCGTGGACAAGCTACACTTAATCATTTCTCATGTAACTTTTGTTTCAATGTTCTCAAGTCTCTCTTCCAACACGGAAGTTAACATTCTCTGTTTCAGCTCAACAGGCCCAGATGTCGCTCCTGTTCCTTGCTCTCTGATGTTTGTGTTATGAGGATTTCTTTTCACTGTTCTTTTTCCATCTAAAAAATATTGAGGATAAGCCCTTCTAGGTTTCATTCAGTGTGTCTTCTTTCCTCCAGTTTTTTTCCTCCTGAATGATTTCATTTGATCTCATTATCCTGCCAATGATTATGTTTTCAGTTACATAATTTTCCTTCCCATCTGATGACACTTTCAATGATCTTTAGATTTTGTGATTCTTGATTCCATTCTCCAATGGTTCTTAGATCTGTTCCTGTGTCCCTATAGCTGCCTATAGATTCTCAGGTCTTATAGCTCAGGGTAATCTATACTTTCATTCTGTGATTCCATCCACTGTAAAACCCTTTCAGTCCCTTTCATGAAGCCATCTCCTGGCAGACCTAGTTACAGATATGAATAAGTGTGGAGGTATGTGGGTTTCTAGGTGGTCACTCTTAGTATATTACGAGGAGAGATTCTTACTCTTGTGCTGCTCCGTCTCTTAACATTGTATATATATCTACCATGTTTTTACTCTTACGTACGTATGAACACACGCACAAACGGGTGGGCTGTTTTGATAACTGTTTCATATACATCTCGAAGCTTTGGAACTCTACCCTCACATATCTTCCAGGCTCTATAACCTGCACATTTTATAAGTGAAATTTCTAACTTTCAGAGTTCGTAATTACTTTCCCTTGTCTCTTCTTTTTTTCCGTTCATTAACTTACACATATTTCAATTGACAAAAAAAAGAACTAGCCAGATAGCTATTTCTATCGACCACACTTGTGTGTTAATGTACATATCTTTGATTATGTTTGAGTCTACGCGCGTCTTTGTTTCAAATCTGTAAGTTTTTTGAAAAAAAAGATGCTTCTTTGTAGATAGCTTTATAATCATTATCATCAGTATTTCTTTATAATTGAAAATGTAATTAACAGTTACTGAAATGGTTTGAGACCTCTTGAGTGATGAGGCTGATAGAACTTACTCTCGCCTTCTCTCCTGAGGTGATAACCTCTCTAATGTCTCCTTCAGATCTCGGTTCCCAATATCACTACTGCTGGATGTGGATGACTTTGTCTGAGAAACTATGCAAGACAACTTCTGAGGCGCAAGTGAGAGCCGACCGGGTCCCAGCCGGACAGGAGATCCAGTTCTGGCTGAACTTGAGCAACAATACGATGGCCTGGGTCGTCACTCTTTGCTACATACCATGTGAGTTGCAAGCCAATATCATTTCAGTCACATGGGAGGTAATATAATGGTTAGCTTATATCAGTGTGAACTATGAGGGGATATGGTGGCGGATCGAAAGGCATATACACGTTTAACACGTAGATTTCGACAAGAATTTATTTCATTTGAAAAAGTAACTGAAGAGCAAGTTGATATATGTGTAAACTATACATATATTGATATTCAATTTAAGGCATCAGAAAAAACGAAATATATGTATGTATAAATGCATGTATATATACATGTGTATGTGGGAGGATTGAGTCACTCCGTCGTCTGTTTCCTTGTGCTACTTCGCTTACGTGGGGGACAGCGACAGTGTATGATAAAATAAATAACTGAGTATATATATAGAGGCTAAGGTGAAGATTTGTATGGGTTTTCAGAAAAGAAGAGTGAATGTTGGGGTGAAGAGGGTGGTGAGAGTAAGTGAGCTTGGGAAGGAGACCTGTGTGAGGAAGTACCAGGAGAGACTGAGTACAGAATGGAAAAAGGTGAGAACAATGGAAGTAAGGGGAGTGGGGGAGGAATGGGATGTATTTAGGGAATCAGTGATGGATTGCGCAAAAGATGCTTGTGGCATGAGAAGAGTGGGAGGTGAGTTGAGTAGAAAGGGTAGTGAGTGGTGGGATGAAGAAGTAAGAGTATTAGTGAAAGAGAAGAGAGAGGCATTTGGACGATTTTTGCAGGGAAAAAATGCAATTGAGTGGGAGATGTATTAAAGAAAGAGACAGGAGGTCAAGAGAAAGGTGCGAGAGGTGAAAAAAAGGGCAAATGAGAGTTGGGGTGAGAGAGTATCATTAAATTTTAGGGAGAATAAAAAGATGTTCTGGAAGGAGGTAAATAAAGTGCGTAAGACAAGGGAGCAAATGGGAACTTCAGTGAAGGGCGCAAATGGGGAGGTGATAACAAGTAGTGGTGATGTGAGAAGGAGATGGAGTGAGTATTTTGAAGGTTTGTTGAATGTGTTTGATGATAGAGTGGCAGATATAGGGTGTTTTGGTCGAGGTGGTGTGCAAAGTGAGAGGGTTAGGGAAAATGATTTGGTAAACAGAGAAGAGGTAGTGAAAGCTTTGCGGAAGATGAAAGCCGGCAAGGCAGCAGGTTTGGATGGTATTGCAGTGGAATTTATTAAAAAAGGGGGTGACTGTATTGTTGATTGGTTGGTAAGGTTATTTAATGTATGTATGACTCATGGTGAGGTGCCTGAGGATTGGCGGAATGCGTGCATAGTGCCATTGTACAAAGGCAAAGGGGATAAGAGTGAGTGCTCAAATTACAGAGGTATAAGTTTGTTGAGTATTCCTGGTAAATTATATGGGAGGGTATTGATTGAGAGGGTGAAGGCATGTACAAAGCATCAGATTGGGGAAGAGCAGTGTGGTTTCAGAAGTGGTAGAGGATGTGTGGATCAGGTGTTTGCTTTGAAGAATGTATGTGAGAAATACTTAGAAAAGCAAATGGATTTGTATGTAGCATTTATGGATCTGGAGAAGGCATATGATAGAGTTGATAGAGATGCTCTGTTGAAGGTATTAAGAATATATGGTGTGGGAGGAAAGTTGTTAGAAGCATTGAAAAGTTTTTATCGAGGATGTAAGGCATGTGTACGTGTAGGAAGAGAGGAAAGTGATTGATTCTCAGTGAATGTAGGTTTGCGGCAGGGGTGTGTGATGTCTCCATGGTTGTTTAATTTGTTTATGGATGGGGTTGTTAGGGAGGTAAATGCAAGAGTTTTGGAAAGAGGGACAAGTATGAAGTCTGTTGGGGAGGAGAGAGCTTGGGAAGTGAGTCAGTTGTTGTTCGCTGATGAAACAGCGCTGGTGGCTGATTCATGTGAGAAACTGCAGAAGCTGGTGACTGAGTTTGGTAAAGTGTGTGGAAGAAGAAAGTTAAGAGTAAATGTGAATAAGAGCAAGGTTATTAGGTACAGTAGGGTTGAGGGTCAAGTCAATTGGGAGGTGAGTTTGAATGGAGTAAAACTGGAGGAAGTGAAGTGTTTTAGATATCTGGGAGTGGATCTGGCAGCGGATGGAACCATGGAAGCGAAAGTGGATCATAGGGTGGGGGAGGGGGCGAAAATTCTGGGGGCCTTGAAGAATGTGTGGAAGTCGAGAACATTATCTCGGAAAGCAAAAATGGGTATGTTTGAAGGAATAGTGGTTCCAACAATGTTGTATGGTTGCGAGGCGTGGGCTATGGATAGAGTTGTGCGCAGGATGGATGTGCTGGAAATGAGATGTTTGAGGACAATGTGTGGTGTGAGGTGGTTTGATCGAGTGAGTAACGTAAGGGTAAGAGAGATGTGTGGAAATAAAAAGAGCGTGGTTGAGAGAGCAGAAGAGGGTGTTTTGAAGTGGTTTGGGCACATGGAGAGAATGAGTGAGGAAAGATTGACCAAGAGGATATATGTGTCGGAGGTGGAGGGAACGAGGAGAAGAGGGAGACCAAATTGGAGGTGGAAAGATGGAGTGAAAAAGATTTTATGTGATCGGGGCCTGAACATGCAGGAGGGTGAAAGGAGGGCAAGGAATAGAGTGAATTGGAGCGATGTGGTATACCGGGGTTGACGTGCTGTCAGTGGATTGAATCAAGGCATGTGAAGCGTCTGGGGTAAACCATGGAAAGCTGTGTAGGTATGTATATTTGCGTGTGTGGACGTATGTATATACATGTGCATGTGGGGGGGGTTGGGCCATTTCTTTCGTCTGTTTCCTTGCGCTACCTCGCAAACGCGGGAGACAGCGACAAAGTATAATAATAATAATAATATATATATATATATATATATATATATATATATATATATATATATATATATATATATATATATATATATATATATATATATATATATATATATATATATATATATATATATGGGAGCGGGGGGCTGGAAATCCTCCCCTCTCGTTTTTAATTTTCCAAAAGAAGGAACAGAGAAGGGGGCCAAGTGAGGATTTCCCTCAAAGGCTCTGTCCTCTGTTCTGAACGCTACCTCGCGAACGCGGGAAATAGCAAATAGTATGAAAAAAAATATATATATATATATATGTATATATATATATATATATATATATATATATATATATATATATATATATATATATATATATATATATATATATATATATATATATATATATATATATATATATATATATATACATACATATATATACATACATATATATATATATATATATATATATATATATATATATATATATATATATATATATATATATATATATATATATATATATATATATATATACACTCAGTCTCTAGCTGTCATGCTGTCGTGTAATAATGCACCGAAAACACAGTTCCCTTTCCACATTCAGGTCCCATAGAACTTTACATGGTTTACCCCAGGCGCATCATATGCCCTGGTTCAATCCATTGACAGCACATCGACCCCGGTATATCACATCGTTCCAATTCACTCTATTCCTTGCACGCCTTTCACCCTCCTGCATGTTCAGGCCCCGATCGCTGAAAATCTTTTTCACTTCATCTTTCCACCTCCAGTTTGGTCTCTCACTTCTCCTCGTTCCCTCCACCTCTGACACATATAACCTCTTCGTCAATCTTTCCTCACTCATTCTCTCTATGTGACCATACCACTTCAAAACACCCTCTTCTGCTCTCTCAACCACACTGTTTTTATTACCACACATGTCTCTTACCCTATTATTAATTACTCGATCAAATTACCTCACACCACATCTTAATTCCAGCACATCCACCCTCCTCCACACAACTCTATCCATAGCCCACACCTGGCAGACATATAACATTGTTCGAACCACTATTCCTTCAAACATACCCATTTTGCTTTCCGAGATAATGTTCTGGACTTCCACAAATTCCTCAACGCGCCCAGAACTTTCGACCCCTCCCCCACCCTATGATTCACTTCCGTTTCCATGGTTCCATTCGCTGCCAAAATCCACTCCCAGATATCTAAAACACTTCAATTCCTCCAATTTTTCTTCATTCAAACTTACCTCCCAATTGACTTGTCCCTCAAACCTACTGTACCTATTAACCTTGCTGTTATTCACATCTACTCTCATCTTTCTTCTTTCACACACTTTACCAAACTCAGTCACCAGTTTCTGCAGTTTCTCACACAAATCAGCCACCAGCGCTGTATCATCAGCGAACAAAAACTGACTCACTTCCCAGTCTCTCCAATCCACAACAGACTGCATACTTGCCCCTCTTTCCAAAACTCTTACATTCACCTACCTAAAACCCCATCCACAACAAATTAAACAACCATGGAGACTTCACACTCCCATGCCGTAAACCAACAATCACTGAGAACCAATCACTCTCCTCTCTTCCTACACGTACACATGCCTTACATCCTCGATAAAAACGTTTCAATGCTTCTAACAACTTGCCTCCCACACCATATATTCTTAATACCTTCCACAGAGCATCTCTATCAAGTCTATCACATGCCTTCTCCAGATCCATAAATGCTACATATAAATCCATTTTCTTTTCTAAGTATTTCTTACATACATTCTTCAAAGCAAACACCTGATCCACACATCCTCTACCACTTCTGACACTACAGTGCTCTTTCCCAATCTGATGCTCTGTACATGCCTTCACCCTCTCAATCAATACCCTCCCATATAATTTCCCAAGAATACGCAACAAACTTATACCTCTGTAATTTGAGCACTCACTTTTATCCTCTTTGCCTTTGTACAATGGCACTATGCAAGCATTCCGCCAATCCTCAGACACCTCACCATGAGTCATACATACATTAAATAACCTAACCAACCAGTCAACAATACAGTCACCACTTTTTTTTTTTCATGCAAATTTCACTGCAATACCATCCAAACCCGCTGCCTTGCCGGCTTTTATCTTCCGCAAAGCTTTTACTACCTCTTCTCTGTTTACCAAATCATTCTCCCTAAACCTCTCACTTTGCACACCACCCAGACCAAAACACCCTATATCTGCCACTCTATGATCAAAACATTCAACAAACCTTCAAAATACTCACTCCATCTCCTTCTCACATCAACAGTACTTGTTATCATCTCCCCATTAGCCCCCTTCACTGCTGTTCCCATTTGTTTCCTTGTCTTACGCACTTTATTTACCTCCTTCCAAAACATATCTTTATTCTCCCTAAAATTTGATGATACTTTGTCACCCCAACTCTCATTTGCCATCTTTTTCACCTCATGCACCTTTCTCTTGACCTCCTGCCTCTTTCTTTTATACATCTCCCACTCAATTGCATTATTTCCCTGCAAAAATGGTCCAAATGCCTCTCTGTTCTCTTTCACTAATAATCTTACTTCTTGATCCCACCACTCACTACCCTTTCTAATCTGCCCACCTCGCACGCTTCTCATGCCACAAGCATCTTTTGCGTAATCCATCACTGCTTCCCTAAATACATTCCATTCCTCCCCCACTCGCCTTACGTCCTTTGTTCTCACCTTTTTCCATTCTGCATTTAGTCTCTCCTGGTACCTCCTCACACAAGTCCCCTTCCCAAGCTCACTTACTCTCACCACCCTCTTCAAACCAACATTCTCTCTTCTTTTCTGAAAACCTCTACAGATTTTCACCTCCGCCTCCACAAGATAATGATCAGACATCCCCCCTGTTGCACCTCTCAGTACAGTAACAATCCAAAAGTCTCTCTTTCGCCCGCCTATCAATTAACACGTAATCCAATAACGCTCTCTGGCCATGTCTCCTACTTACATACGTATACTTATGTATATCTCTCTTTTCAAACCAGGTATTCCCAATCACCAGTACTTTTTCAGCACATAAATCTACAAGCTCTTCACCATTTCCATTTACAACACTGAACACCCCATGTACACCAATCGTTCCCTCAAGTGCCATATTACTCACCTTTGCATTCAAATTACTCATCACTATAACCCGGTGTCGTGCATCAAAACTACTAACACACTCTCTCAGCTGCTCCCAAAACACTTGCCTTTCATGATCTTTCTTCTCATGCCCAGGTGCATATGCACCAATAATCACCCATGTCTCTCCATCCACTTTCATTGTTACCCATATCACTCCAGAATTTACTTTCTTAAACTCTATCACATACTCCCACCACTCCTGTGTCAGGAATAGCGCTACTCCTTCCCTTGCTCCTGTCCTGTCACTATCCCTTGACTTTACTCCCAAGACATTCCCAAACTACTCTTCCCCTTTACCCGTGAGCTTCGTTTCACTCAGAGCCAAAACATCCAGGTTCCTTTCCTCCAACATACTACCCATCTCTCCTTTTTTCTCATCTTGGTTATATCCACACACATTTAGACACCTTAATCTGAGCCATCGAGGATGATGAGCACTCCCCGCGTGAATCCTTCTTGTGTTTCCGCTTTTAGAAAGTTGAAATACAAGGAGGGGAGGGTTTCCAGCCCCCCGCTCCCGTCCCCTTTAGTCGCCTTCTACGACACGTGAGGAATGCGTGGGAAGGATTCTTTCTCTCCTATCCCCAGGGATATATATATATATATATATATATATATATATATATATATATATATATATATATATATATATATATATATATATATATATATGCAAGAGTATTGGAAAGAGGGGCAAGTATGAAGTCTGTTGGGGATGAGAGAGCTTGGGAAGTGAGTCAGTTGTTGTTCGCTGATGATACAGCGCTGGTGGCTGATTCATGTGAAAACTGCAGAAGCTGGTGACTGAGTTTGGTAAAGTATGTGGAAGAAGAAAGTTAAGAGTAAATGTGAATAAGAGCAAGGTTATTAGGTACAGTAGGGTTGAGGGTCAAGTCAATTGGGAGGTGAGTTTGAATGGAGAAAAACTGGAGGAAGTGAAGTGTTTTAGATATCTGGGAGTGGATCTGGCAGCGGATGGAACCATGGAAGCGGAAGTTGATCATAGGGTGGGGGAGGGGGCGAAAATTCTGGGGGCCTTGAAGAATGTGTGGAAGTCGAGAACATTATCTCGGAAAGCAAAAATGGGTATGTTTGAAGGAATAATGGTTCCAACAATGTTGTATGGTTGCGAGGCGTGGGCTATGGATAGAGTTGTGCGCAGGAGGATGGATGTGCTGGAAATGAGATGTTTGAGGACAATGTGTGGTGTGAGGTGGTTTGATCGAGTGAGTAACGTAAGGGTAAGAGAGATGTGTGGAAATAAAAAGAGCGTGGTTGAGAGAGCAGAAGAGGGTGTTTTGAAGTGGTTTGGGCACATGGAGAGAATGAGTGAGGAAAGATTGACCAAGAGGATATATGTGTCGGAGGTGGAGGGAACGAGGAGAAGAGGGAGACCAAATTGGAGGTGGAAAGATGGAGTGAAAAAGATTTTGTGTGATCGGGGCCTGAACATGCAGGAGGGTGAAAGGAGGGCAAGGAATAGAGTGAATTGGATCGATGTGGTATACCGGGGTTGACGTGCTGTCAGTGGATTGAATCAAGGCATGTGAAGCGTCTGGGGTAAACCATGGAAAGCTGTGTAGGTATGTATATTTGCGTGTGTGGACGTATGTATATACATGTGTATGGGGGTGGGTTGGGCCATTTCTTTCGTCTGTTTCCTTGCGCTACCTCGCAAACGCGGGAGACAGCGACAAAGCGCAAAAAAAAAAAAAATATATATTTATATATATATATATTTGTTATTTATTCTTTGCTTTGTCGCTGTCTCCCGCGTTTGCGAGGTATCGCACGGAAATAGACGAAAGAAATGGCCCAACCCACCCCCATACACATGTATATACATACACGTCTACACACGCAAATATACATAACCATACATCTCAATGTGCACATATATATACACACACAGACACATACATATATACACATGCACACAATTCACACTGTCTGACTTTATTCATTCCCATCGCCACCTCGCCACACATGGAATAACATCCCCCTCCCCCTCATGTGTGCGTGGTAGCGCTAGGAATAGACAACAAAGGCCCCATTCGTTCACACTCAGTCTCTAGCTGTCATGCAATAATGCCCGAAACCACAGCTCCCTTTCCACATACAGGCCCCACACAACATTCCATGGTTTACCCCAGACGCTTCACATGCCCTGATTCAATCCATTGACAGCACGTCGACCCCGGTATAACACATCGTTCCAATTCACTCAATTCCTTGCACGCCTTTCACCCTCCTGCATGTTCAGGTCCCGATCACTCAAAATCTTTTTCAATCCATCTTTCCAACTACAATTTGGTCTGCCACTACTCCTCGTTCCCTCCACCTCCGACAGATAAATCCTCTTGGTCAATCTTTCCTCACTCATTCTCTCCATGTGCCCAAACCATTTCAAAACACCCTCTTCTGCTCTCTCAACCACGCTCTTCTTATTTCCACACATCTCTCTTACCCTTACTTTACTTATTCGATCAAACCACCTCGCACCACATATTGTCCTCAAACATCTCATTTCCAGCACATCCATCCTCCTGCGCACAACTCTATCCATAGCCCACGCCTCGCAGCCTTAGAACATTGTTGGAACCACTATTCCTTCAAACAGCCAATTCTGCTTTCCGAGATAATGTTCTCGACTTCCACACATTCTTCAAGGCTCCCAGGATTTTCGCCCCCTCCCCCACCCTATGATTCACTTCCGCATCCATGGTTCCATCCGCTGCCAGATCCACTTCAGATATCTAAAACACTTTACTTCCTCCAGTTTTTCTCCATTCAAACTTATCTCCCAATTAACTTGACCCTCAACCCCACTGTACCTAATAACCTTGCTCTTATTCACATTTACTCTTAACTTTCTTCTTTCATACACTTTACCAAACTCAGTCACCAGCTTCTGCAGTTTCTCACATGAATCAGCCACCAGCGCTGTATCATCAGCCAATAACTGACTTACTTCCCAAGCTCTCTCATCCCCAACAGACTTCATACTTGCCCCTCGTTCCAAAACTCTTGCATTCACCTCCCTAACAACCCCATCCATAAACAAATTAAACAACCATGGAGACATTATACACCCCTGCCGCCAACCTACATTCACTGAGAACCAATCACTTTCCTCTCTTCCTACACGTACACATGCCTTACATCCTCGATAAAAACTTTTCACTGCTTCTAACAACTTGCCTCCCACACCATATATTCTTAGTACCTTCCACAGAGCATCTCTATCAGGTCTAGTATATGCCTTCTCCAGATACATAAATGCTATATACAAATCCATTTGCTTTTCTAAGTATTTCTTGCATACATTCTTCAAAGCAAACACCTGATGCACACATCCTCTATCACTTCTGAAACCACATTGCTCTTCCCCAATCTGGTGCTCTGTACATGCCTTCACTCTCTCAATCAATACCCTCCCATATAATTTACCAGGAATACTCAACGAACTTATGCCTCTGTAATTTTAGCACTCACTCTTATCCCCTATGCCTTTGTACAATGTCACTATGCACGCATTCCGCCAATCCTCAGGCACCACACCATGAATTATACATGATTTAAATAACCTTACCAACCAGTCAACAATACAGTCACCCCTTTTTTCATGAATTCCACTACAATACCATCCAAACCTGCTGCCTTGCCGGCTTTCATCTTCCGCAAAGCTTTTACTACCTCTTCTCTGTTTACTAAATTATTTTCCCTAACCCTGTCACTTTGCACACCACTTCGACCAAAACACCGTATATCTGCCACTCTATCATCAAACACATTCAACAAACCTTCAAAATTCTCACTCCATCTCCTTCTCACATCACCACTACTTGTTATCACCCCCCCATTTGCGCCCTTCATTGAAGTTCCCATTTGCTCCCTTGTCTTACGCACTTTATTTACCTCCTTCCAGAACATGTTTTTATTCTCCGTAAAATTTAATGATATTCTCTCACCCCAACTCTCATTTGCCCCTTTTTCACTCTTGCACCTTTCTCTTGACCTCCTGTCTGTTTCTTTTATACATCTCACAACTCATTTGCATTTTTTCCCTGCAAAAATCGTCCAAATGCCTCTCTTTTCTCTTTCACTATTAATCTTACTTCGTCATCCCACCACTCACTACCCTTTCTAATCAACCCACCTCCCACGTTTCTCATGCCACACGCATCTTTTGCACAAGCCATCACTGCTTCCTTAATACGTCCCATTCCCCCCCCCCTCCCCCACTCCCCTTACCTTCTTTGTTCTCACCTTTTTCCATTCTGTACTCAGTCCCTCCTGGTACTTCCTCACACAAGTCTCCTTCCCAAGCTCACTTACTCTCACCACCCTCTTCCCCCCAACATTCTCTCTTCTTTTCTGAAAACCCATACAAATCTTCACCTTCGCCTCCACAAGATAATGATCAGACATCCCTCCAGTTGCACCTCTCAGCACATTAACATCCAAAAGTCTCTCTTTCGCGCGCCTGTCAATTAACACGTAATCCAATAACGCTCTCTGGCCATCTCTCCTACTTACATACGTATACTTATGTATATCTCGCTTTTTAAACCAGGTATTCCCAATCACCAGTCCTTTTTCAGCACATAAATCTACAAGCTCTTCACCATTTCCATTTACAACACTGAACACCCCATCTATACCAATTATTCCCTCAACTGCCACATTACTCACCTTTGCATTCAAATCACCCATCACTATAACCCGGTCTTGTGCATCAAAACCACTAACACACCCATTCAGCTGCTTCCAAAACACTTGCCTCTCATGATCTTTCTTCTCATGCCCAGGTGCATGTGCACCAATAATCACCCATCTCTCTCCATCAACTTTCAGTTTTACCCGTATTAATCTAGAATTTACTTTCTTACATTCTATCACATACTCCCACAACTCCTGTTTCATGAGTAGTGCTACTCCTTCCCTTGCTCTTGTCCTCTCACTGACCCCTGATTTTACTCCCAAGACATTCCCAAACCACTCTTCCCCTTTACCCATAAGCTTCGTTTCACTCAGAGCCAAAACATCCAGGTTCCTTTCCTCAAACATACTACCAATCTCCTTTTTTCACATCTTGGTTACATCCACACACATTTAGACACCCCAAGCTGAGCCTACGAGGAGGACGAGCACTCCCCAAGTGACTCCTTCTTCTGTTCCCCATTTTAGAAAGTCAAAATACAAGGAGGGGAGGATTTCTGGCCCACCGCTCCCGTCCCCTCTAGTCGCCTTCTACGAACGTGAGGAATGCGTGGGAAGTATTCTTTCTCCCATATCCCCAGGGATATAATATATATATATGTATATATATATATATATATATATATATATATATATATATATATATATATATATATATATATATATATATATATATATATATATATATATATATATATATATATATATATATATATATGTTATATATATGTTAAGAGTAAATGTGAATAAGAGCAAGGTTATTAGGTACAGTAGGGTTGAGGGTCAATTCAATTGGGAGGTGAGTTTGAATGGAGAAAAACTGGAGGAAGTGAAGTGTTTTAGATATCTTGGAGTGGATCTGGCAGCGGATGGAAACATGGAAGCGGAAGTGGATCATAGGTTGGGGGAGGGGGCGAAAATTCTGGGAGCCTTGAAGAATGTGTGGAAGTCGAGAACATTATGTCGGAAAGCAAAAATGGGTATGTTTGAAGGAATAGTGGTTCCAACAATGTTGTATGGTTGCGAGGCGTGGACTATGGATAGAGTTGTGCGCAGGAGGATGGATGTGCTGGAAATGAGATGTTTGAGGACAATGTGTGGTGTGAGGTGGTTTGATCGAGTAAGTAACGTAAGGGTAAGAGAGATGTGTGGAAATAAAAAGAGCGTGGTTGAGAGAGCAGAAGAGGGTGTTTTGAAATGGTTTGGTCACATGGAGAGAATGAGTGAGGAAAGATTGACCAAGAGGATATATGTGTCGGAGGTGGAGGGAACGAGGAGAAGAGGGAGACCAAATTGGAGGTGGAAAGATGGAGTGAAAAAGATTTTGTGTGATCGGGGCCTGAACATGCTCGAGGGTGAAAAGAGGGCAAAGAATAGAGTGAATTGGAGCGATGCGGTATACCTGGGTTGACGTGCTGTCAGTGGATTGAATCAAGGCATGTGTATGGGGGTGGATTGGGCCATTTCTTTCGTCTGTTTCCTTGCGCTACCTAGCAAACGCGGGAGACAGCGACAAAGCAAAAAAAAAAGAAAAATATATATATATATATATATATATATATATATATATATATATATATATATATATATATATATATATATATATATATATATATTTATATGTATATATATTTTCACCCCAATCCCTGGGGATAGGGGTGAAAGAAAACTTCCCACGCATTCCTCGGGTGTCGTAGAAGGCGACTAGAGGGGCCGGGAGCGGGGGGCCAGAAATCTTCCCCTCCTTGTATTTTGTAACTTTCTAAAATGGGAAACAGAAGGAGTCACGCGGGGAGTGCTCATCCTCCTCGAAGGCTCAGACTGGGGTGTCTAAATGTGTGTGGATGTAACCAAGATGTGAAAAAAGGAGAGATTGGTAGTATGTTTGAGGAAAGGAACCTGGATGTTTTGGCTCTGAGTGAAACGAAGCTCAAGGGTAAAGGGGAAGAGTGGTTTGGGAATGTCTTGGGATTAAAGTCAGGGGTTAGTGAGAGGACAAGAGCAAGGGAAGGAGTAGCAGTACTCCTGAAACAGGAGTTGTGGGAGTATGTGATAGAATGTAAGTAAGTAAATTCTCGATTAATATGGGTAAAACTGAAAGTTGATGGAGAGAGATGGGTGATTATTGCTGTATATGCACCTGGGCATGAGAAGAAAGATCATGATAGGCAAGTGATTTGGGAGCAGCTGAATGAGTGTGTTAGTGGTTTTGCTGCACGAGACCGGGTTATAGTGATGGGTGATTTGAATGCAAAGGTGAGTAATGTGGCAGTTGAGGGAATAATTGGTATACATGGGGTGTTCAGTGTTGTAAATGGAAATGGTGAAGAGCTTGTAGATTTATGTGCTGAAAAAGGACTGGTGATTGGGAATACCTGGTTTAAAAAGCGAGATATACATAAGTATACGTATGTAAGTAGGAGAGATGGCCAGAGAGCGTTATTGGATTACGTGTTAATTGACATTCGTGCGAAAGAGAGACTTTTGGATGTAAATGTGCTGAGAGGTACAACTGGAGGGATGTCTGATCATTATCTTGTGGAGGGGAAGGTGAAGATTTGCATGGGTTTTCAGAAAAGAAGAGTGAATGTTGGGGGGAAGAGGGTGGTGAGAGTAAGTGAGCTTGGGAAGGAGACTTGTGTGAGGAAGTACCAGGAGAGACTGAGTACAGAATGGAAAAAGGTGAGAACAATGGAAGTAAGGGGAGTGGGGGAGGAATGGGATGTATTTAGGGAATCAGTGATGGATTGCGCAAAAGATGCTTGTGGCATGAGAAGAGTGGGAGGTGGGTTGATTAGAAAGGGTAGTGAGTGGTGGGATGAAGAAGTAAGATTATTAGTGAAAGAGAAGAGAGAGGCATTTGGACGATTTTTGCAGGGAAAAATGCAATTGAGTGGGAGAAGTATAAAAGAAAGAGACAGGAGGTCAAGAGAAAGGTGCAAGAGGTGAAAAAGAGGGCAAATGAGAGTTGGGGTGAGAGAGTATCATTAAATTTTAGGGAGAATAAAAAGATGTTCTGGAAGGAGGTAAATAAAGTGCGTAAGACAAGGGAGGAAATGGTAACTTCAGTGAAGGGCGGAAATAGGGAGTTGATAACAAGTAGTGGTGACGTGAGAAGGAGATGGAGTGAGTATTTTGAAGGTTTGTTGAATGTGTTTGATGATAGAGTGGCAGATATAGGGTGTTTTGGTCGAGGTGGTGTGCAAAGTGAGAGGGTTAGGTAAAATGATTTGGTAAACTGAGAAGAGGTAGTAAAGCTTTGCGGAAGATGAAAGCCGGCAAGGCAGCGGTTTGGATGGTATTGCAGTGGAATTTATTAAAAAAGGGGGTGACTGTATAGTTGACTGGTTGGTAAGGTTATTTAATGTATGTATGACTCATGGTGAGGTGCCTGAGGATTGGCGGAATGCGTGCATAGTGCCATTGTACAAAGGCAAAGGGGATAAGAGTGAGTGCTCAAATTACAGAGGTATAAGTTTGTTGAGTAATCCTTGTAAATTATATGGGAGGGTATTGATTGAGAGGGTGAAGGCATGCACAGAGCATCAGATTAGGGAAGAGCAGTGTGGTTTCAGAAGTGGTAGAGGATGTGTGGATCAGGTGTTTGCTTTGAAGAATGTATGTGAGAAATACTTAGAAAAGCAAATGGATTTGTATGTAGCATTTATGGATCGGGAGAAGCATATGATAGAGTTGATAGAGATGCTCTGTGGAAGGTATTAAGAATATATGGTGTGGGAGGCAAGTTGTTAGAAGCAGTGAAAAGTTTTTATCGAGGATGTAAGGCATGTGTACGTGTAGGAAGAGAGGAAAGTGATTGGTTCTCAGTGAATGTAGGTTTGCGTCAGGGGTGTGTGATGTCTCCATGGTTGTTTAATTTGTTTATGGATGGTGTTGTTTGGGAGGTAAATGCAAGAGTTTTGGAAAGAGGGGCAAGTATGAAGTCTGTTGGGGATGAGAGAGCTTGGGAAGTGAGTCAGTTGTTGTTCGCTGATGATACAGCGCTGGTGGCTGATTCATGTGAGAAACTGCAGAAGCTGGTGACTGAGTTTGGTAAAGTGTGTGAAAGAAGAAAGTTAAGAGTAAATGTGAATAAGAGCAAGGTAATTAGGTACCGTAGGGTTGAGGGTCAAGTCAACTGGGAGGTAAGTTTGAATGGAGAAAAACTGGAGGAAGGAAAGTGTTTTAGATATCTGGGAGTGGATCTGGCAGCGGATGGAACCATGGAAGCGGAAGTAGATCATAGGGTGGGGGAGGGGGCGAAAATCCTGGGAGCCTTGAAGAATGTGTGTAAGTCGAGAACATTATCTCGGAAAGCAAAAATGGGTATGTTTGAAGGAATAGTGGTTCCAACAATGTTGTATGGTTGCGAGGCGTGGGCTATGGATAGAGTTGTGCGCAGGAGGATGGATGTCCTTGAAATGAGATGTTTGAGGACAATGTGTGGTGTGAGGTGGTTTGATCGAGTAAGTAACGTAAGGGTAAGAGAGATGTGTGGAAATAAAAAGAGCGTGGTTGAGAGAGCAGAAGAGGGTGTTTTGAAATGGTTTGGGCACATAGAGAGAATGAATGAGGAAAGATTGACCAAGAGGATATATGTGTCGGAGGTGGAGGGAACGAGGAGAAGTGGGAGACCAAATTGGAGGTGGAAAGATGGAGTTAAAAAGATTTTGTGTGATCGGGACCTGAAGATGCAGGAGAGTGAAAGGAGGGCAAGGAATAGAGTGAATTGGATCGATGTGGTATACCGGGGTTGACGTGCTGTTAGTGGATTGAATCAGGCATGTGAAGCGTCTGGGGTGAACCATGGAAAGCTGTGTAGCTATGTATATTTGCGTGTGTGGACGTGTGTGTGTATACATTGTGTATGGGGGTGGGTTGGGACATTTCTTTCGCCTGTTTTCCTCCGCTACCTCGCAAACGCGGGAGACAGCGACAAAGTATAATAATAATAATAATATATATATATATATATATATATATATATATATATATATATATATATATATATATATATATATATATATATATATATATATATATATATATATATATATATATATATATATGGGAGCGGGGGGCTGGAAATCCTCCCCTCTCGTTTTTAATTTTCCAAAAGAAGGAACAGAGAAGGGGGCCAAGTGAGGATTTCCCTCAAAGGCTCTGTCCTCTGTTCTGAACGCTACCTCGCGAACGCGGGAAATAGCAAATAGTATGAAAAAAAAAATATATATATATATATATGTATATATATATATATATATATATATATATATATATATATATATATATATATATATATATATATATATATATATATATATATATATATATATATATATATATACATACATATATATACATACATATATATATATATATATATATATATATATATATATATATATATATTATATATATATATATATATATATATATATATATATATATATATACACTCAGTCTCTAGCTGTCATGCTGTCGTGTAATAATGCACCGAAAACACAGTTCCCTTTCCACATTCAGGTCCCATAGAACTTTACATGGTTTACCCCAGGCGCATCATATGCCCTGGTTCAATCCATTGACAGCACATCGACCCCGGTATATCACATCGTTCCAATTCACTCTATTCCTTGCACGCCTTTCACCCTCCTGCATGTTCAGGCCCCGATCGCTGAAAATCTTTTTCACTTCATCTTTCCACCTCCAGTTTGGTCTCTCACTTCTCCTCGTTCCCTCCACCTCTGACACATATAACCTCTTCGTCAATCTTTCCTCACTCATTCTCTCTATGTGACCATACCACTTCAAAACACCCTCTTCTGCTCTCTCAACCACACTGTTTTTATTACCACACATGTCTCTTACCCTATTATTAATTACTCGATCAAATTACCTCACACCACATCTTAATTCCAGCACATCCACCCTCCTCCACACAACTCTATCCATAGCCCACACCTGGCAGACATATAACATTGTTCGAACCACTATTCCTTCAAACATACCCATTTTGCTTTCCGAGATAATGTTCTGGACTTCCACAAATTCCTCAACGCGCCCAGAACTTTCGACCCCTCCCCCACCCTATGATTCACTTCCGTTTCCATGGTTCCATTCGCTGCCAAAATCCACTCCCAGATATCTAAAACACTTCAATTCCTCCAATTTTTCTTCATTCAAACTTACCTCCCAATTGACTTGTCCCTCAAACCTACTGTACCTATTAACCTTGCTGTTATTCACATCTACTCTCATCTTTCTTCTTTCACACACTTTACCAAACTCAGTCACCAGTTTCTGCAGTTTCTCACACAAATCAGCCACCAGCGCTGTATCATCAGCGAACAAAAACTGACTCACTTCCCAGTCTCTCCAATCCACAACAGACTGCATACTTGCCCCTCTTTCCAAAACTCTTACATTCACCTACCTAAAACCCCATCCACAACAAATTAAACAACCATGGAGACTTCACACTCCCATGCCGTAAACCAACAATCACTGAGAACCAATCACTCTCCTCTCTTCCTACACGTACACATGCCTTACATCCTCGATAAAAACGTTTCAATGCTTCTAACAACTTGCCTCCCACACCATATATTCTTAATACCTTCCACAGAGCATCTCTATCAAGTCTATCACATGCCTTCTCCAGATCCATAAATGCTACATATAAATCCATTTTCTTTTCTAAGTATTTCTTACATACATTCTTCAAAGCAAACACCTGATCCACACATCCTCTACCACTTCTGACACTACAGTGCTCTTTCCCAATCTGATGCTCTGTACATGCCTTCACCCTCTCAATCAATACCCTCCCATATAATTTCCCAAGAATACGCAACAAACTTACACCTCTGTAATTTGAGCACTCACTTTTATCCTCTTTGCCTTTGTACAATGGCACTATGCAAGCATTCCGCCAATCCTCAGACACCTCACCATGAGTCATACATACATTAAATAACCTAACCAACCAGTCAACAATACAGTCACCACTTTTTTTTTTTTTCATGCAAATTTCACTGCAATACCATCCAAACCCGCTGCCTTGCCGGCTTTTATCTTCCGCAAAGCTTTTACTACCTCTTCTCTGTTTACCAAATCATTCTCCCTAAACCTCTCACTTTGCACACCACCCAGACCAAAACACCCTATATCTGCCACTCTATGATCAAAACATTCAACAAACCTTCAAAATACTCACTCCATCTCCTTCTCACATCAACAGTACTTGTTATCATCTCCCCATTAGCCCCCTTCACTGCTGTTCCCATTTGTTTCCTTGTCTTACGCACTTTATTTACCTCCTTCCAAAACATATCTTTATTCTCCCTAAAATTTGATGATACTTTGTCACCCCAACTCTCATTTGCCATCTTTTTCACCTCATGCACCTTTCTCTTGACCTCCTGCCTCTTTCTTTTATACATCTCCCACTCAATTGCATTATTTCCCTGCAAAAATGGTCCAAATGCCTCTCTGTTCTCTTTCACTAATAATCTTACTTCTTGATCCCACCACTCACTACCCTTTCTAATCTGCCCACCTCGCACGCTTCTCATGCCACAAGCATCTTTTGCGTAATCCATCACTGCTTCCCTAAATACATTCCATTCCTCCCCCACTCGCCTTACGTCCTTTGTTCTCACCTTTTTCCATTCTGCATTTAGTCTCTCCTGGTACCTCCTCACACAAGTCCCCTTCCCAAGCTCACTTACTCTCACCACCCTCTTCAAACCAACATTCTCTCTTCTTTTCTGAAAACCTCTACAGATTTTCACCTCCGCCTCCACAAGATAATGATCAGACATCCCCCCTGTTGCACCTCTCAGTACAGTAACAATCCAAAAGTCTCTCTTTCGCCCGCCTATCAATTAACACGTAATCCAATAACGCTCTCTGGCCATGTCTCCTACTTACATACGTATACTTATGTATATCTCTCTTTTCAAACCAGGTATTCCCAATCACCAGTACTTTTTCAGCACATAAATCTACAAGCTCTTCACCATTTCCATTTACAACACTGAACACCCCATGTACACCAATCGTTCCCTCAAGTGCCATATTACTCACCTTTGCATTCAAATTACTCATCACTATAACCCGGTGTCGTGCATCAAAACTACTAACACACTCTCTCAGCTGCTCCCAAAACACTTGCCTTTCATGATCTTTCTTCTCATGCCCAGGTGCATATGCACCAATAATCACCCATGTCTCTCCATCCACTTTCATTGTTACCCATATCACTCCAGAATTTACTTTCTTAAACTCTATCACATACTCCCACCACTCCTGTGTCAGGAATAGCGCTACTCCTTCCCTTGCTCCTGTCCTGTCACTATCCCTTGACTTTACTCCCAAGACATTCCCAAACTACTCTTCCCCTTTACCCGTGAGCTTCGTTTCACTCAGAGCCAAAACATCCAGGTTCCTTTCCTCCAACATACTACCCATCTCTCCTTTTTTCTCATCTTGGTTATATCCACACACATTTAGACACCTTAATCTGAGCCATCGAGGATGATGAGCACTCCCCGCGTGAATCCTTCTTGTGTTTCCGCTTTTAGAAAGTTGAAATACAAGGAGGGGAGGGTTTCCAGCCCCCCGCTCCCGTCCCCTTTAGTCGCCTTCTACGACACGTGAGGAATGCGTGGGAAGGATTCTTTCTCTCCTATCCCCAGGGATATATATATATATATATATATATATATATATATATATATATATATATATATATATATATATATATATATATATATATATATGCAAGAGTATTGGAAAGAGGGGCAAGTATGAAGTCTGTTGGGGATGAGAGAGCTTGGGAAGTGAGTCAGTTGTTGTTCGCTGATGATACAGCGCTGGTGGCTGATTCATGTGAAAACTGCAGAAGCTGGTGACTGAGTTTGGTAAAGTATGTGGAAGAAGAAAGTTAAGAGTAAATGTGAATAAGAGCAAGGTTATTAGGTACAGTAGGGTTGAGGGTCAAGTCAATTGGGAGGTGAGTTTGAATGGAGAAAAACTGGAGGAAGTGAAGTGTTTTAGATATCTGGGAGTGGATCTGGCAGCGGATGGAACCATGGAAGCGGAAGTTGATCATAGGGTGGGGGAGGGGGCGAAAATTCTGGGGGCCTTGAAGAATGTGTGGAAGTCGAGAACATTATCTCGGAAAGCAAAAATGGGTATGTTTGAAGGAATAATGGTTCCAACAATGTTGTATGGTTGCGAGGCGTGGGCTATGGATAGAGTTGTGCGCAGGAGGATGGATGTGCTGGAAATGAGATGTTTGAGGACAATGTGTGGTGTGAGGTGGTTTGATCGAGTGAGTAACGTAAGGGTAAGAGAGATGTGTGGAAATAAAAAGAGCGTGGTTGAGAGAGCAGAAGAGGGTGTTTTGAAGTGGTTTGGGCACATGGAGAGAATGAGTGAGGAAAGATTGACCAAGAGGATATATGTGTCGGAGGTGGAGGGAACGAGGAGAAGAGGGAGACCAAATTGGAGGTGGAAAGATGGAGTGAAAAAGATTTTGTGTGATCGGGGCCTGAACATGCAGGAGGGTGAAAGGAGGGCAAGGAATAGAGTGAATTGGATCGATGTGGTATACCGGGGTTGACGTGCTGTCAGTGGATTGAATCAAGGCATGTGAAGCGTCTGGGGTAAACCATGGAAAGCTGTGTAGGTATGTATATTTGCGTGTGTGGACGTATGTATATACATGTGTATGGGGGTGGGTTGGGCCATTTCTTTCGTCTGTTTCCTTGCGCTACCTCGCAAACGCGGGAGACAGCGACAAAGCGCAAAAAAAAAAAAAATATATATTTATATATATATATATTTGTTATTTATTCTTTGCTTTGTCGCTGTCTCCCGCGTTTGCGAGGTATCGCACGGAAATAGACGAAAGAAATGGCCCAACCCACCCCCATACACATGTATATACATACACGTCTACACACGCAAATATACATAACCATACATCTCAATGTGCACATATATATACACACACAGACACATACATATATACACATGCACACAATTCACACTGTCTGACTTTATTCATTCCCATCGCCACCTCGCCACACATGGAATAACATCCCCCTCCCCCTCATGTGTGCGTGGTAGCGCTAGGAATAGACAACAAAGGCCCCATTCGTTCACACTCAGTCTCTAGCTGTCATGCAATAATGCCCGAAACCACAGCTCCCTTTCCACATACAGGCCCCACACAACTTTCCATGGTTTACCCCAGACGCTTCACATGCCCTGATTCAATCCATTGACAGCACGTCGACCCCGGTATAACACATCGTTCCAATTCACTCAATTCCTTGCACGCCTTTCACCCTCCTGCATGTTCAGGTCCCGATCACTCAAAATCTTTTTCAATCCATCTTTCCAACTACAATTTGGTCTGCTACTACTCCTCGTTCCCTCCACCTCCGACAGATAAATCCTCTTGGTCAATCTTTCCTCACTCATTCTCTCCATGTGCCCAAACCATTTCAAAACACCCTCTTCTGCTCTCTCAACCACGCTCTTCTTATTTCCACACATCTCTCTTACCCTTACTTTACTTATTCGATCAAACCACCTCGCACCACATATTGTCCTCAAACATCTCATTTCCAGCACATCCATCCTCCTGCGCACAACTCTATCCATAGCCCACGCCTCGCAGCCTTAGAACATTGTTGGAACCACTATTCCTTCAAACAGCCAATTCTGCTTTCCGAGATAATGTTCTCGACTTCCACACATTCTTCAAGGCTCCCAGGATTTTCGCCCCCTCCCCCACCCTATGATTCACTTCCGCATCCATGGTTCCATCCGCTGCCAGATCCACTTCAGATATCTAAAACACTTTACTTCCTCCAGTTTTTCTCCATTCAAACTTATCTCCCAATTAACTTGACCCTCAACCCCACTGTACCTAATAACCTTGCTCTTATTCACATTTACTCTTAACTTTCTTCTTTCATACACTTTACCAAACTCAGTCACCAGCTTCTGCAGTTTCTCACATGAATCAGCCACCAGCGCTGTATCATCAGCCAATAACTGACTTACTTCCCAAGCTCTCTCATCCCCAACAGACTTCATACTTGCCCCTCGTTCCAAAACTCTTGCATTCACCTCCCTAACAACCCCATCCATAAACAAATTAAACAACCATGGAGACATTATACACCCCTGCCGCCAACCTACATTCACTGAGAACCAATCACTTTCCTCTCTTCCTACACGTACACATGCCTTACATCCTCGATAAAAACTTTTCACTGCTTCTAACAACTTGCCTCCCACACCATATATTCTTAGTACCTTCCACAGAGCATCTCTATCAGGTCTAGTATATGCCTTCTCCAGATACATAAATGCTATATACAAATCCATTTGCTTTTCTAAGTATTTCTTGCATACATTCTTCAAAGCAAACACCTGATGCACACATCCTCTATCACTTCTGAAACCACATTGCTCTTCCCCAATCTGGTGCTCTGTACATGCCTTCACTCTCTCAATCAATACCCTCCCATATAATTTACCAGGAATACTCAACGAACTTATGCCTCTGTAATTTTAGCACTCACTCTTATCCCCTATGCCTTTGTACAATGTCACTATGCACGCATTCCGCCAATCCTCAGGCACCACACCATGAATTATACATGATTTAAATAACCTTACCAACCAGTCAACAATACAGTCACCCCTTTTTTCATGAATTCCACTACAATACCATCCAAACCTGCTGCCTTGCCGGCTTTCATCTTCCGCAAAGCTTTTACTACCTCTTCTCTGTTTACTAAATTATTTTCCCTAACCCTGTCACTTTGCACACCACTTCGACCAAAACACCGTATATCTGCCACTCTATCATCAAACACATTCAACAAACCTTCAAAATTCTCACTCCATCTCCTTCTCACATCACCACTACTTGTTATCACCCCCCCATTTGCGCCCTTCATTGAAGTTCCCATTTGCTCCCTTGTCTTACGCACTTTATTTACCTCCTTCCAGAACATGTTTTTATTCTCCGTAAAATTTAATGATATTCTCTCACCCCAACTCTCATTTGCCCCTTTTTCACTCTTGCACCTTTCTCTTGACCTCCTGTCTGTTTCTTTTATACATCTCACAACTCATTTGCATTTTTTCCCTGCAAAAATCGTCCAAATGCCTCTCTTTTCTCTTTCACTATTAATCTTACTTCGTCATCCCACCACTCACTACCCTTTCTAATCAACCCACCTCCCACGTTTCTCATGCCACACGCATCTTTTGCACAAGCCATCACTGCTTCCTTAATACGTCCCATTCCCCCCCCCCCCCCCCCCCCACTCCCCTTACCTTCTTTGTTCTCACCTTTTTCCATTCTGTACTCAGTCCCTCCTGGTACTTCCTCACACAAGTCTCCTTCCCAAGCTCACTTACTCTCACCACCCTCTTCCCCCCAACATTCTCTCTTCTTTTCTGAAAACCCATACAAATCTTCACCTTCGCCTCCACAAGATAATGATCAGACATCCCTCCAGTTGCACCTCTCAGCACATTAACATCCAAAAGTCTCTCTTTCGCGCGCCTGTCAATTAACACGTAATCCAATAACGCTCTCTGGCCATCTCTCCTACTTACATACGTATACTTATGTATATCTCGCTTTTTAAACCAGGTATTCCCAATCACCAGTCCTTTTTCAGCACATAAATCTACAAGCTCTTCACCATTTCCATTTACAACACTGAACACCCCATCTATACCAATTATTCCCTCAACTGCCACATTACTCACCTTTGCATTCAAATCACCCATCACTATAACCCGGTCTTGTGCATCAAAACCACTAACACACCCATTCAGCTGCTTCCAAAACACTTGCCTCTCATGATCTTTCTTCTCATGCCCAGGTGCATGTGCACCAATAATCACCCATCTCTCTCCATCAACTTTCAGTTTTACCCGTATTAATCTAGAATTTACTTTCTTACATTCTATCACATACTCCCACAACTCCTGTTTCATGAGTAGTGCTACTCCTTCCCTTGCTCTTGTCCTCTCACTGACCCCTGATTTTACTCCCAAGACATTCCCAAACCACTCTTCCCCTTTACCCATAAGCTTCGTTTCACTCAGAGCCAAAACATCCAGGTTCCTTTCCTCAAACATACTACCAATCTCCTTTTTTCACATCTTGGTTACATCCACACACATTTAGACACCCCAAGCTGAGCCTACGAGGAGGACGAGCACTCCCCAAGTGACTCCTTCTTCTGTTCCCCATTTTAGAAAGTCAAAATACAAGGAGGGGAGGATTTCTGGCCCACCGCTCCCGTCCCCTCTAGTCGCCTTCTACGAACGTGAGGAATGCGTGGGAAGTATTCTTTCTCCCATATCCCCAGGGATATAATATATATATATGTATATATATATATATATATATATATATATATATATATATATATATATATATATATATATATATATATATATATATATATATATATATATATATATATATATATATATATATATATATATATGTTATATATATGTTAAGAGTAAATGTGAATAAGAGCAAGGTTATTAGGTACAGTAGGGTTGAGGGTCAATTCAATTGGGAGGTGAGTTTGAATGGAGAAAAACTGGAGGAAGTGAAGTGTTTTAGATATCTTGGAGTGGATCTGGCAGCGGATGGAAACATGGAAGCGGAAGTGGATCATAGGTTGGGGGAGGGGGCGAAAATTCTGGGAGCCTTGAAGAATGTGTGGAAGTCGAGAACATTATGTCGGAAAGCAAAAATGGGTATGTTTGAAGGAATAGTGGTTCCAACAATGTTGTATGGTTGCGAGGCGTGGACTATGGATAGAGTTGTGCGCAGGAGGATGGATGTGCTGGAAATGAGATGTTTGAGGACAATGTGTGGTGTGAGGTGGTTTGATCGAGTAAGTAACGTAAGGGTAAGAGAGATGTGTGGAAATAAAAAGAGCGTGGTTGAGAGAGCAGAAGAGGGTGTTTTGAAATGGTTTGGTCACATGGAGAGAATGAGTGAGGAAAGATTGACCAAGAGGATATATGTGTCGGAGGTGGAGGGAACGAGGAGAAGAGGGAGACCAAATTGGAGGTGGAAAGATGGAGTGAAAAAGATTTTGTGTGATCGGGGCCTGAACATGCTCGAGGGTGAAAAGAGGGCAAAGAATAGAGTGAATTGGAGCGATGCGGTATACCTGGGTTGACGTGCTGTCAGTGGATTGAATCAAGGCATGTGTATGGGGGTGGATTGGGCCATTTCTTTCGTCTGTTTCCTTGCGCTACCTAGCAAACGCGGGAGACAGCGACAAAGCAAAAAAAAAAGAAAAATATATATATATATATATATATATATATATATATATATATATATATATATATATATATATATATATATATATATATATATATATATTTATATGTATATATATTTTCACCCCAATCCCTGGGGATAGGGGTGAAAGAAAACTTCCCACGCATTCCTCGGGTGTCGTAGAAGGCGACTAGAGGGGCCGGGAGCGGGGGGCCAGAAATCTTCCCCTCCTTGTATTTTGTAACTTTCTAAAATGGGAAACAGAAGGAGTCACGCGGGGAGTGCTCATCCTCCTCGAAGGCTCAGACTGGGGTGTCTAAATGTGTGTGGATGTAACCAAGATGTGAAAAAAGGAGAGATTGGTAGTATGTTTGAGGAAAGGAACCTGGATGTTTTGGCTCTGAGTGAAACGAAGCTCAAGGGTAAAGGGGAAGAGTGGTTTGGGAATGTCTTGGGATTAAAGTCAGGGGTTAGTGAGAGGACAAGAGCAAGGGAAGGAGTAGCAGTACTCCTGAAACAGGAGTTGTGGGAGTATGTGATAGAATGTAAGTAAGTAAATTCTCGATTAATATGGGTAAAACTGAAAGTTGATGGAGAGAGATGGGTGATTATTGCTGTATATGCACCTGGGCATGAGAAGAAAGATCATGATAGGCAAGTGATTTGGGAGCAGCTGAATGAGTGTGTTAGTGGTTTTGCTGCACGAGACCGGGTTATAGTGATGGGTGATTTGAATGCAAAGGTGAGTAATGTGGCAGTTGAGGGAATAATTGGTATACATGGGGTGTTCAGTGTTGTAAATGGAAATGGTGAAGAGCTTGTAGATTTATGTGCTGAAAAAGGACTGGTGATTGGGAATACCTGGTTTAAAAAGCGAGATATACATAAGTATACGTATGTAAGTAGGAGAGATGGCCAGAGAGCGTTATTGGATTACGTGTTAATTGACATTCGTGCGAAAGAGAGACTTTTGGATGTAAATGTGCTGAGAGGTACAACTGGAGGGATGTCTGATCATTATCTTGTGGAGGGGAAGGTGAAGATTTGCATGGGTTTTCAGTAAAGAAGAGTGAATGTTGGGGGGAAGAGGGTGGTGAGAGTAAGTGAGCTTGGGAAGGAGACTTGTGTGAGGAAGTACCAGGAGAGACTGAGTACAGAATGGAAAAAGGTGAGAACAATGGAAGTAAGGGGAGTGGGGGAGGAATGGGATGTATTTAGGGAATCAGTGATGGATTGCGCAAAAGATGCTTGTGGCATGAGAAGAGTGGGAGGTGGGTTGATTAGAAAGGGTAGTGAGTGGTGGGATGAAGAAGTAAGATTATTAGTGAAAGAGAAGAGAGAGGCATTTGGACGATTTTTGCAGGGAAAAATGCAATTGAGTGGGAGAAGTATAAAAGAAAGAGACAGGAGGTCAAGAGAAAGGTGCAAGAGGTGAAAAAGAGGGCAAATGAGAGTTGGGGTGAGAGAGTATCATTAAATTTTAGGGAGAATAAAAAGATGTTCTGGAAGGAGGTAAATAAAGTGCGTAAGACAAGGGAGGAAATGGTAACTTCAGTGAAGGGCGCAAATAGGGAGTTGATAACAAGTAGTGGTGACGTGAGAAGGAGATGGAGTGAGTATTTTGAAGGTTTGTTGAATGTGTTTGATGATAGAGTGGCAGATATAGGATGTTTTGTTCGAGGTGGTGTGCAAAGTGAGAGGGTTAGGTAAAATGATTTGGTAAACTGAGAAGAGGTAGTAAAAGCTTTGCGGAAGATGAAAGCCGGCAAGGCAGCGGGTTTGGATGGTATTGCAGTGGAATTTATTAAAAAAGGGGGTGACTGTATAATTGACTGGTTGGTAAGGTTATTTAATGTATGTATGACTCATGGTGAGGTGCCTGAGGATTGGCGGAATGCGTGCATAGTGCCATTGTACAAAGGCAAAGGGGATAAGAGTGAGTGCTCAAATTACAGAGGTATAAGTTTGTTGAGTAATCCTTGTAAATTATATGGGAGGGTATTGATTGAGAGGGTGAAGGCATGCACAGAGCATCAGATTAGGGAAGAGCAGTGTGGTTTCAGAAGTGGTAGAGGATGTGTGGATCAGGTGTTTGCTTTGAAGAATGTATGTGAGAAATACTTAGAAAAGCAAATGGATTTGTATGTAGCATTTATGGATCGGGAGAAAGCATATGATAGAGTTGATAGAGATGCTCTGTGGAAGGTATTAAGAATATATGGTGTGGGAGGCAAGTTGTTAGAAGCAGTGAAAAGTTTTTATCGAGGATGTATGGCATGTGTACGTGTAGGAAGAGAGGAAAGTGATTGGTTCTCAGTGAATGTTAGTTTGCGTCAGGGGTGTGTGATGTCTCCATGGTTGTTTAATTTGTTTATGGATGGTGTTGTTTGGGAGGTAAATGCAAGAGTTTTGGAAAGAGGGGCAAGTATGAAGTCTGTTGGGGATGAGAGAGCTTGGGAAGTGAGTCAGTTGTTGTTCGCTGATGATACAGCGCTGGTGGCTGATTCATGTGAGAAACTGCAGAAGCTGGTGACTGAGTTTGGTAAAGTGTGTGAAAGAAGAAAGTTAAGAGTAAATGTGAATAAGAGCAAGGTAATTAGGTACCGTAGGGTTGAGGGTCAAGTCAACTGGGAGGTAAGTTTGAATGGAGAAAAACTGGAGGAAGGAAAGTGTTTTAGATATCTGGGAGTGGATCTGGCAGCGGATGGAACCATGGAAGCGGAAGTAGATCATAGGGTGGGGGAGGGGGCGAAAATCCTGGGAGCCTTGAAGAATGTGTGTAAGTCGAGAACATTATCTCGGAAAGCAAAAATGGGTATGTTTGAAGGAATAGTGGTTCCAACAATGTTGTATGGTTGCGAGGCGTGGGCTATGGATAGAGTTGTGCGCAGGAGGATGGATGTCCTTGAAATGAGATGTTTGAGGACAATGTGTGGTGTGAGGTGGTTTGATCGAGTAAGTAACGTAAGGGTAAGAGAGATGTGTGGAAATAAAAAGAGCGTGGTTGAGAGAGCAGAAGAGGGTGTTTTGAAATGGTTTGGGCACATAGAGAGAATGAATGAGGAAAGATTGACCAAGAGGATATATGTGTCGGAGGTGGAGGGAACGAGGAGAAGTGGGAGACCAAATTGGAGGTGGAAAGATGGAGTTAAAAAGATTTTGTGTGATCGGGACCTGAAGATGCAGGAGAGTGAAAGGAGGGCAAGGAATAGAGTGAATTGGATCGATGTGGTATACCGGGGTTGACGTGCTGTTAGTGGATTGAATCAGGGCATGTGAAGCGTCTGGGGTGAACCATGGAAAGCTGTGTAGCTATGTATATTTGCGTGTGTGGACGTGTGTGTGTATACATTGTGTATGGGGGTGGGTTGGGACATTTCTTTCGCCTGTTTTCCTCCGCTACCTCGCAAACGCGGGAGACAGCGACAAAAAAAAAAAAAATATATATATATATATATATATATATATATATATATATATATAGATATATATATATATATATATATATATATATATATATATATATATATATATATATATATATATATATATATATATATATATATATATATATATATATATATATATATATATATATATATATATATATATATATATATATATATATATATATATATATATATTCTTGAGATTGGAAGAAAGAATTCTTCCTTCGTATTCCATTCGCTAAGTAGAGCATCACAAACAAGGGCGAGTGGTGGTGGCTAGATCTCATCCCCCCCCCTCCCTCCTTTGCTATTCAATTTGTAAAAGACGGACCAAAACAAATAATCTAAAAGGTATGCTGAATGCGTCTGGATATAACCAAGATGGGAAGAAAGGAGAGACAGGTAGTATGTTTGAGGAAAGAAACCTAGATGATCTGGCTTTGAGTGAAGTGAAGTTCAAGGGTAAAGGGGAAGAGTGGTTTAGAAATGTATTATGAGGAACGTCAAGGGGTAGTGTTAGGGCAGTGGTTTCGTAAGAAGTAGCAATACTGATCGAGCAAAAGTTGCGGAAATATATGAAAGAGTGTGGCCGAGTGAGTGAAAATGAAAGAAAATAAGTGGTTTGCGAGAGATGGGTGATTATTAGTACTTATGCACCACCCGGTGAAAGAAGGATGATGAGAAGAAAGTTTTTTTGGGAGCAGCTGAGTGAGCGCTTCAGAAGTTTTAATGTTGCAGATCGGGTAACAGTGATGAGTGATTTACATGCAAGAGACAGTCATGTGAAAATTGATAGTATCACTGGTGGACACAGTGTATTCAGTGAGGTGAATAGGAATGGTAAGCTTTGTGTGGAGTTAATCATTGAAAAAGGTTTGGTGATTGGGAAAACCTGGTTTAGAAAGAGGGAAACACGCTAATTGGGAGGATGGTCAGATTTCATTACTGGATTACATAGAACCTGATAGGTGAACCAAAGAGAGACCCTTGGATCTGAATGTGTTGAGAGGAGCAGCTGGTGGGATGACTGACCAATACCTGGTGGAGGTAACGATTAAGATTTGGAGAAATTTACAGAAAACAGGAAAATACATGAGTGAGAGTTAGGTGGTTGATGTGAGCTTGGAAAAGAGATGTGTTTAAACAAATACCAGAGGAGATCGAGCATTTTTCTGTGGTTTCGCCCGGCTGCTTCATATGCCCCGAGTCTGTCCATTGACAACACGTCGCCCCCTGTATACCACGTCGCTTCAATTCACTCAAACTCTCCTGCATGTTAAGGCTGTGAGCAATCAAATTCTTTTCCCTCCACGCTTTCATTTTTCACTTTGTTCTCCTTTTCGTTGTTCCCTCCACATCAGATCCACACATCCTGTTCGTTATCGTCTCCTCATCTATTCTCTCCATAAGTCCAGACATTTTCAGTACAGCTTCCTCCGCTTTCTCAACCACACTTCTCTTATTACCACAACTCTCTCTTATTCATTTGTCATTTGATCGATCAAACCACCTTACACTTTATATCATTCTCAAGAATTTAATTTCTAACACATTCATTCTCCTCCGCACAGCCTCATCTATAGCCCATGCCTCGCATTCATACAACATCACTGGAAATACTGTAACTTGAAGAACCCATTTCCGCCCTCCCAAATGACTAATCTTTCCACACATTCCAAAATGCTAAGAGAACCTTTGGCCCATTACCCATTCCCCGATTCAAAACAGCTTTCATGGTTCTTTTTGTTGCTATATCCATACCCATTCAGACTCGCACCTCAAATAACCTGTCCCTCTGCCCTGGTAAACCATAATAATCTTGCTTTTATTCATATTCATTTTCAACCTCCTTCCTTCACATATTCTCCCAAACTCAGTTAACAACTTTTTGCAGCTTATCACTCTAATCTGACACCAGCTATCAGCAAACAACAGCTGACTTACTTCCCAGGCTCCCCCTTTACTCCCTGCTTAGATTGCATACTTACCCCTATCTCTCCAAGACCCTTGCAGTCACCTCCCTCACCACCCGATACATATACGAATTAACCAGTCATGGTAAAATCACACATCACTACAGTAAAGTAAACATTCACCCAGAGCAACTCACTCTCCTCTCTACCTACTCGCGCACACATCTTACACTCTTGATGAAAAGCTTCTCACTGCTTCTAATACTTTCCTCCCACACACTCATAGAACCTATCAAAAGACATCTCTATCAACCCTACCATATACTTTCTCCAGACCCATAATTGGGGATTCCTGATTATTCCTCACAAACATCCTTTAAGACAAACACCTGATCAACACTTCCTCTACCACCAATGAAACCACATCCTTCCTTCCCTGTCCGATGCTCTGTACATGTCTTCACCCTCTTAATCACTGCTTTCTCATTCAATTTTACAGGTACGTTCAGCAAGCTAATACCTCCGTAGGTCGAACACTCACCTTTGTCCCACATCAAATCTATACAGTGGCACTACACATGCATTCCGTCGATCCTCAAGCACATCCCCATGATCCGAAAATACAATGAAAATCCTAACTAACCAATCAACAGAGGAAATCTGTTTCCTAAGAAACCCAACCACAATACCATCAATTTCAGCCACCTTACCACATTTCATCTTACAATTGGCACACTACCTCTAACACTATCAACCTCCTTCCAAAACGTCCTCTTCTCACTGAAGTTTGCTAACACTTGCTCACCCGAACTCTCATTTGTCCTCTCTTTTTCTCATGCATCTTCCAATAGTTTGCGCTCCATTCTTGGAAGCACCCCCCATACACCTCTTTCTTTTCCTCTCAGCACATCTACATCCAAGAGTCTCTCTTGTTCTCATCTGTCAATTACTATGCATTCCAGTGATGCCATCTGACTATTCATCCAACTCATCTGTGTAATATTATGTATATCCTTCTTTTTAAACCAGCCATTCCCAATCACCAATCCTTTTTTAGCACAGAACTCCACAAGCTGTTCACCCTGCCTTTTCACCTCTCTGAATACCGCATATCAATCAATTATACCCTAAATTTCCACATTATTCACTCTTGCATTACTCACTCTCGTGTCAAACTGTGAAGGAATAATGTATTTTCAGAGGTGGTTTAGGATGTGTGAATCAGGTGTTTGCTTTAAAGAACGTAAGTAATTAAGGTGAAACAGAGAGATTCATATATAGCATTTATGGATCTAGAGAAAGCATATGATAGGGTTGAGAATGATGCCTTTTTGAAGATATGAACAACGTATTTAGAGGAATACAGAGAAACACAAACGACTTAAAACATCAACAGACCACAATGTCACTTCGAGGTTGTTTGTGATAGGGGAGATATCAGAAACTCACATATTAGTGTGGTAAAAGTTAGGACGTATACGAAATAATTCAGAGTGAATGACCTGCAAATCGTCATGGTTACTAAGGAGACGCTTTTGCGTTTTTCGACAGATTTGTCAAATTTGCAGTTATCGATCTCAAACGTTATTTGCCACCTAAGACCCGAGTTCATCATTTTGTCTATGTCAGGTTGAAGCTGGTGAGGTTCAGTATCATTTGTAAATCTATTTCACAGCTTTTGCATCATTTTATAATTTCTTTTTAACGCTATTTTCTCTAGCTCAGAGTTCGTAGTGTGGGAGATAAGTTGCTAGAAGCAGTGAAAAGTTTTTACCAAGGGTGTAAGGCATGTGTGCGAGTAGGAAGAGAGGAGAATGATTTGTTCCCAGTGAAGGTTGGGCTACAACAGGGGGTGTGTGATGTTCCCATGGTTGTTTGATTCGTTTATGGACGGGTTAAGAGGGAAGTGAATGTAAGAGTCTAGGAGAGAGGGACGAGTATGCAGTCTGCTGGGGATGATGAGGACCTGGGAAGTAAGTCGGCTGTTGCTGATGATACAGCACTGGTGGATGATTCGAGTGAAAATCCACGGAGTTGGTGACTGAGTTTGAAAGAGTGTGTGAAAGGAGAAAGTTAAGAGTAAATGTGAATGAAAGCAAAGTTGTTATATTTAGAAGAGTAGAGGGACAAATTAGCAGGGGTATGGTTCTGAATGGAATAAGATGAAAGAAGTGAAGAGTTATAGATATCTCAGAGTCGATATAACAGCGTATGAAACCATGGGAGTGAGTGTGTCATAGGATGGGTGAGGGGCAAAGGTTCTGGGAACATTAAAGAACGTGTGGTAAGAGATGTCGTTGTCTGCAGGGACGAATTTGGGCATGCTTAAAAGAATAGTAGTCCCAGCAATGTCGTATCGATGCGAGGATTGGCTATAGATGATGATGTGCGCACGGTACAGGATGGATATGATGGAAATTGTACGTTTGAGGAAAACATGTAGAATGCGGTGGTTTGATCAAGTACATGATTAAAGGGTAAGAGAGAAGTGTGGTAATAAAATAAAAGTGTTTTTGAGAGAGCTGAAGAGGGAGTGCTGAAATGGGTTGAACATACAGAGAGAATGAAGTGGGGAGAGGATAACGAAAAGGATGTATGTGTCAGAAGTGGAGGGGATAAGGAGAAGCGGAGACCACATTGGAGATTTTGAGCGATCGTGACCTGAACATTAAGGAGGGTGAAAGGCGTAAGCCGGCTCTAGTGAATTGGAACGATAAGGTGTGTGTACACTGGTAGATGAGCTGTCAATGAACTGAAGGAGGGCACTTGATTTGGCCATGGGAAACCATAGAAAGGTCACCTACTAATGATAGTAGATGACTAAGGAAGAAGAGAGTGGAGGGCTGGAAGCCCTTTCCTTTTTGTGTTTCCGTCTCTAAAAGTTGGAACAGAAGAAGCTAGGCGAGCAGCGCTCTTCCTCCTTGAGAAATCAAGATAGGATGTCCTAATGTTGTATGGGTGTAAGCAAAGTGAGAAGCAAGGAGAGATGGGCGGTATATTTGGGAAAAGGGACCTGGATGTTCTGGCTCACAGTGAAGCAAAGCTCAGTGGAAAGGGAGATGGATGGTCTGAAAATATCTTAGGGATATAGTCAGGGGTCAGTGTTAAGGCGAGAACTAAGGAAGCGCAGCACTTCTGCTGAAGCAGGGGTCCTGGAAATATGTGAAAGAGTGTAAGGAAGCGAGTCTCAGACTGATAAAGGATAAGATGAAAACGGATTATGAAAGCTGGGTGATTATTAGTGCTTATGCACCTTGCCATGAGATGATTAGAAAAAATCGACTGTTTTGGGAAGTGTTGCATTCCAGAAATCTCTCCACATTCGTTTAAATGTATCCACGTTTAAGAGTCAGATCCCATTTACTTTAACAGAGTCGTGGTGCACTCAGTCGAAGTCAGCTAATCTAAAGTTAGGTATTACCATATTCTCTTCTTTGAAATCCGACTGGCACTTTACAGTATATCTATTATCGTTATCGCTGTACCCTATCTTTCAGATATCACATAGGTGCTGATTACGTCTTTTACAGTGGATGTCACTATATGTAATATGTTTTTGCCCCTGGTTGACCTTGGACCCTGTCATAAGGTCTCGATTTATGGCGGGACTGTTAAAGTCTTCTGTTTTTATTTTCTTCGTTTGTTATCAAATAAGGATTATATAACGACATATAAAGCTCCGTCATTTCCTACAAAAAACGGTCTTGGATATCTAACTTATAGCTAAACTCCAGCAAACCTAGTGCATAGGAGGCTGAAAGGAAAAGAAGAGCAACCTGGGCCTAGGAAAGGAACACGACAGTCGCTGAAGTGCTCGGTCATTGCGCTGCCATCACTATTCCATTGGTCAGTGCTTGCCAACCACACATGATAGGACAAACGTGGGACTGGTCCTTGATGCAGCCCTTCCCTAAGCGTGTAAGACTTTTCTAAACCTTCCTACAATTGTCTCATTGACCTCACGTTAACTCTCACTTTCTGAAGAACTCACAATCCCAAGCTCTGCTCTTCCTGATCATCAATATGACTTTCTCAATGCTAGGCCTACTGGTGATCTCTCCTATGTCATTCACCTCTGGCTTTCCTCCCTCAGATATTTTTGGTAAATTCATCGTCGTGGTCCTCGATATTTGTAAAGTACTCGACGGAGTGTAGCATAAACCCTCTCTTTTCTTTGGTTTTTTGCTTTTCTTTGTTCCCTGATATCCTTTCAATCCAATGCAGTAGTCGTTGATGGAGCGCTTCCACCTCTTATTCTGTCAACAGTGGCGTCCCTCAGGGATCTCTTCTGTACGCTATTCTCTCTCTTTTCTCTGTAAATCATCTTCTTTTTTTAGCATCTGATCCTGTTCACTCTTACGCTGAGGATTCAAGTTTATACATTTGAACTTTTTTCTCTCTCCTCTTCACTCTATTGCTCGTTCTATTTCGAGTACTGAACATACCTCCTCTATTAACTTGGACCTGTGCAACATCTCGGAAGAAGGAAACGGGAACCTGGTGAAATCCAAGAGCATGTAGGTCATTCTTTCCCTTTCATTCATTCTGAAAATGCCGTACTAAATCCCGAGCATTACATAAACGTTCTGGGCATAACATCATCCTCTGTTCTATCCAGGAAATTGCACATATTCAACATTACAAAATCTACTTCCCAAAGGATGTTCTATACTTGCTGTAACTATTTCTCTTGAGTGCAGCTATATCAATTCTTCGGGGATGTAATCGCTCTAGTATTGAGTACTACTCACATATTTACGATGGCTCTTCCTACAACTTCTTATTGGCAGAATGAAATCTTAGCCTTCCGTCTCAATAATAAAGATAATGATAGTGATAATAACAATAATAAAAATAGTGATAATAACAATGATAAATGATAATAATGATAATGATAGTGATAATAACAATAATAAAGATAGTGATAATAACAATGATAACAATGATAATAATGATAATAATATTGATATTGATAACGATGATAATAATGATAATGATAATAACAATAATTATGATAGTAATAATAACAGTGATAACAATGATGATAATAATGATAATGATAATAATAATGATATTGATAACAGTGATAATAGTAATAATAATGATAGTAATATTGATAATAATGATGATAACAGAAATAATATCATCAATAATAACAACTATGATAATATTAATAATGATGATAATGATAATAATAATGATAATGAAAATGATAATAATGATAATAATAATAATAATGATAATAGTAATAATAATGATAGTAATGATGATAATAATGATGATGATAATAATAATAATAATATAATAATAATAATTATAATAATAATAATAATAATAATAATAATAATAATAATAATAATAATAATGATAATAATAATAATAATAATGATAATAATAATAATAATAATAATAATAATAATAATAATAATAATAATAATAATAATAATAATAATAATAATAATTATAATAATGATAATAACAATAATAATGATAATAATGATTATAACAATAATAATGATAATATTGATTATAACAATAATAACAATTATGATAATAATAATGATCATAATAATAATAATGATGATGATAATAATATAAATAATAATAATGATAATAACAATAATGATAATGATAATAATAATAATAATAATAATAATAATATAATAATAATAATAATAATAATAATAATAATAATAATAATAATAATGATGATAATAATAATAATAATAATAATAATGATAATAATAATAATAATGATAATAATAATAATAATAATAATAATAATAATAATAATAATAATAATAATAATAATAAAAATGATGATAATAATAATGATGATAATAATAATGATAATAATGATAATGATAATGATAATGATAATAATAATGATAATAATGATAATAATAATAATAATAATGATAATAATAATAATAATAATAATGATAATAATAATAATAATAATAATAATAATAATAATAATAATAATAATAATAATAATAATAATAATAATAATAGTAATAAAATGATAATAATGATAATGATAATGATAATAATAATAATAGTGATAATCATAATAATAATAATAACGATAATAATATTAATGATAATAATGATAACGATAATAATAATAATAATGATAATAATAAGAGGAAAGAGAGGCAAGTATGCAGTCTGTTGGGGATGAGAGAGCTTGGGAAGTGAGCCAGTTGTTGTTCGCTGATGATACATCGCTGGTGGCTAATTCATGTGAGAAACTGCAGAAGCTGGTGACTGAGTTTGGTAAAGTGTGTGTGAAAGATGTAAGTTCAGAGTAAATGTGAATAAGAGCAAGGTTATTAGGTACAGTAGGGTTGAGGGTCAAGTCAATTGGGAGGTAAGTTTGAATGGAGGAAAACTGGAGGAAGTAAAGTGTTTTAGATATCTGGGAGTGGATCTGGCAGCGGATGGAACCATGGAAGTGGAAGTGAATCATAGGGTGGGGGAGGGGGTGAAAATCCTGGGAGCCTTGAAGAATGTGTGGAAGTCGAGAACATTATCTCGGAAAGCAGAAATGACTATGTTTGAAGGAATAGTGGTTCCAACAATGTTGTATGGTTGCGAGGTGTGGGCTATGGATAGAGTTGTGCGCAGGAGGGTGGATGTGCTGGAAATGAGATGTTTGAGGACAATATGTGGTGTGAGGTGGTTTGATCGAGTAAGTAATGTAAGGGTAAGAGAGATATGTGGAAGTAAGAAGAGCGTGGTTGAGAGAGCAGAAAAGGGTGTTTTGAAATGGTTTGGGCACATGGAGAGAATGAGTGAGGAAAAATTGACCAAGAGGATATATGTGTTGGAGGTGGAGGGAACGAGAAGTGGGAGACCAAATTGGAGGTGGAAAGATGGAGTGAAAAAGATTTTGAGTTATCGGGGCCTGAACATGCAGGAGGGTGAAAGATGTGCAAGGAATAGATTGAATTGGATCGATGTGGTATACCGGGGTCGACGTGCTGTCAGTGGATTGAATCAGGGCATGTGAAGCGCCTGGGGTAAACCATGTAAAGTTCTGTGGAACCTGGATGTGGAAAGGGAGCTGTGGTTTCGGGTATTATTGCATGACAGCTAGAGACTGAGTGTGAATGAATGTGGCCTTTGTTGTCTTTTCCTAGCGCTACCTCGCACACATGAGGGGGAAGGGGGATGGTATTCCATGTGTGGCGAGGTGGCGATGGGAATGAATAAAGGCAGACAGTGTGAATTGTGTGCATGTGTATATATGTATTATGTCTGTGTGTGTATATATATGTGTACATTGAGATGTATGGGTACGTATATTTGCGTGTGTGGACGTGTATGTATATACATGTGTATGGGGGTGGGTTGGGCCATTTCTTTCGTCTGTTTCCTTGCGTTACCTCGCAAACGCGGGAGACAGCGACAAAGCAAAATAAATAAAGAAATAAATCAAAATAAATAATAATAATAATAATAATAGTAATGATAATATTCACTCAAAGGCCCAGGCCTCTGTTCTAAATGCTACCCCGCTAACGCGGGAAATGGGGAAAAGTGTGAAAAATAGATAATAATAATAATAATGATAATAATAATAATAATAATAATAATAATAATAATAATAATAATAATGGTAATGATAATAAGAAAAGACAAGACAAGAAAATAGTGAAATTGGAGAAAAATGTAGCTTAGACATTGAAGCTTATTGATACAGTGGTTAAATTGATGAGAACTGCTATTGACGTTTGTGTAAATAAATTATACATTTCCTTTTTTCCATAGCCAGAGGTTGAACCATTATGTGACATTCATTTTTTTTCATTCTTTTCAAGCTAGAAGTTTCAGTTTTCTAAATTGTTTCTTACATTTTTCATATGTATATATATGTATGTGTGTGTGTGTGTATATGTGCGTATGTATGTGTATGTGTGTGTATGTGTATATGTATATATATATGTATATTATCCCTGGGGATAGGGGTGAAAGAATACTTCCCACGTATTCCTCGCGTGTCGTAGAAAGCGACTAGAGGGGATGGGAGCGGGGGGCCAGAAATCCTCCCCTCCTTGTATTAACTTTCTAAAATGGGAAACAGAAGAAGGAGTCACGCGGGGAGTGCTCATCCTCCTCGAAGGCTCAGAGTGGGGTGCCTAAATGTGTGTGGATGTAACCAAGATGTGAAAAAAGGAGAGATAGGTAGTATGTTTGAGGAAAGGAACCTCGATGTTTTGGCTCTGAGTGAAAGGAAGCTCAAGGGTAAAGGGGAAGAGTGGTTTGGGAATGTTTAGGGAGTAAAGTCAGGGGTTAGTGAGAGGACAAGAGCAAGGGAAGGAGTAGCAATACTCCTGAAACAGGAGTTGTGGGAGTATGTGATAGAATGTAAGAAAGTAAATTCTCGATTAATATGGTTAAAACTGAAAGTTGATGGAGAGAGGTGGGTGATTATTGGTGCATATGCACCTGGGCATGAGAAGAAAGATCATGAGAGGCAAGTGTTTTGGGAGCAGCTGAATGAGTGTGTTAGTGGTTTTGATGCACGAGACCGGGTTATAGTGATGGGTGATTTGAATGCAAAGGTGAGTAATGTGGCAGTTGAGGGAATAATTGGTATACATGGGTTGTTCAGTGTTGTAAATGGAAATGGTGAAGAGCTTGTAGATTTATGTGCTGAAAAAGGACTGATGATTGGGAATACCTGGTTTAAAAAGCGAGATATACATAAGTATACTTATGTAAGTAGGAGAGATGGCTAGATAGCGTTATTGGATTACGTGTTAATTGACAGGCGTGCGAAAGAGAGACTTTTGGATGTTAATGTGCTGAGAGGTGCAACTGGAGGGATGTCTGATCATTATCTTGTGGAGGCTAAGGTGAAGATTTGTATGGGTTTTCAGAAAAGAAGAGTGAATGTTGGGGTGAAGAGGGTGGTGAGAGTAAGTGAGCTTGGGAAGGAGACCTGTGTGAGGAAGTACCAGGAGAGACTGAGTACAGAATGGAAAAAGGTGAGAACGATGGAAGTAAGGAGAGTGGGGGAGGAATGGGATGTATTTAGGGAATCAGTGATGGATTGCGCAAAAGATGCTTGTGGCATGAGAAGAGTGGGAGGTGGGTTGATTAGAAAGGGTAGTGAGTGGTGGGATGAAGAAGTAAGAGTATTAGTTAAAGAGAAGAGAGAAGCATTTGGACGATTTTTGCAGGGAAAAAATGCAATTGAGTGGGAGATGTATAAAAGAAAGAGACAGGAGGTCAAGAGAAAGGTGCAAGAGGTGAAAAAAAGGGCAAATGTGAGTTGGGGTGAGAGAGTATCATTAAATTTTAGGGAGAATAAAAAGATGTTCTGGAAGGAGGTAAATACAGTGCGTAAGACAAGGGAGCAAATGGGAACTTCAGTGAAGGGCGCAAATGGGGAGGTGATAACAAGTAGTGGTGATGTGAGAAGGAGATGGAGTGAGTATTTTGAAGGTTTGTTGAATGTGTTTGATGATAGAGTGGCAGATATAGGGTGTTTTGGTCGAGGTGGTGTGCAAAGTGAGAGGGTTAGGGAAAATGATTTGGTAAACAGAGAAGAGGTAGTGAAAGCTTTGCGGAAGATGAAAGCCGGCAAGGCAGCAGGCTTGGATGGTATTGCAGTGGAATTTATTAAAAAAGGGGGTGACTGTATTGTTGACTGGTTGGTAAGGTTATTTAATGTATGTATGACTCACGGTGAGGTGCCTGAGGATTGGCGGAATGCGTGCATAGTGCCATTGTACAAAGGCAAAGGGGATAAGAGTGAGTGCTCAAATTACAGAGGTATAAGTTTGTTGAGTATTCCTGGTAAATTATATGGGAGGGTATTGATTGAGAGGGTGAAGGCATGTACAGAGCATCAGATTGGGGAAGAGCAGTGTGGTTTCAGAAGTGGTAGAGGATGTGTGGATCAGGTGTTTGCTTTGAAGAATGTATGTGAGAAATACTTAGAAAAGCAAATGGATTTGTATGTAGCATTTATGGATCTGGAGAAGGCATATGATAGAGTTGATAGAGATGCTCTGTGGAAGGTATTAAGAATATATGGTGTGGGAGGAAAGTTGTTAGAAGCAGTGAAAAGTTTTTATCGAGGATGTAAGGCATGTGTACGTGTAGGAAGAGAGGAAAGTGATTGGTTCTCAGTGAATGTAGGTTTGCGGCAGGGGTGTGTGATGTCTCCATGGTTGTTTAATTTGTTTATGGATGGGGTTGTTAGGGAGGTAAATGCAAGAGTTTCGGAAAGAGGGGCAAGTATGAAGTCTGTTGGGGATGAGAGAGCTTGGGAAGTGAGTCAGTTGTTGTTCGCTGATGATACAGCGCTGGTGGCTGATTCATGTGAGAAACTGCAGAAGCTGGTGACTGAGGTTGGTAAAGTGTGTGGTAGAAGAAAGTTAAGAGTAAATGTGAATAAGAGCAAGGTTATTAGGTACAGTAGGGTTGAGGGTCAAGTCAATTGGGAGGTGAGTTTGAATGGAGAAAAACTGGAGGAAGTGAAGTGTTTTAGATATCTGGGAGTGGATTTGGCAGCGGATGGAACCATGGAAGCGGAAGTGGATCATAGGGTGGGGGAGGGGGCGAAAATTCTGGGGGCCTTGAAGAATGTATGGAAGTCGAGAACATTATCTCGGAAAGCAAAAATGGGTATGTTTGAAGGAATAGTGGTTCCAACAATGTTGTATGGTTGCGAGGCGTGGGCTATGGATAGAGTTGTGCGCAGGAGGATGGATGTGCTGGAAATGAGATGTTTGAGGACAATGTGTGGTGTGAGGTGGTTTGATCGAGTGAGTAACGTAAGGGTAAGAGAGATGTGTGGAAATAAAAAGAGCGTGGTTGAGAGAGCAGAAGAGGGTGTTTTGAAGTGGTTTGGGCACATGGAGAGAATGAGTGAGGAAAGATTGACCAAGAGGATATATGTGTCGGAGGTGGAGGGAACGAGGAGAAGAGGGAGACCAAATTGGAGGTGGAAAGATGGAGTGAAAAAGATTTTGTGTGATCGGGGCCTGAACATGCAGGAGGGTGAAATGAGGGCAAGGAATAGAGTGAATTGGAGCGATGTGGTATACCGGGGTTGACGTGCTGTCAGTGGATTGAATCAAGGCATGTGAAGCGTCTGGGGTAAACCATGGAAAGCTGTGTAGGTATGTATATTTGCGTGTGTGGACGTATGTATATACATGTGTATGGGGGGGGGTTGGGCCATTTCTTTCGTCTGTTTCCTTGCGCTTCCTCGCAAACGCGGGAGACAGCGACAAAGTATAATAAAAATAAGATAATGAATAATAATAATAATAATAATAATAATAATGATAATAATAGTAATAATAATGATAATAATGTTAATAATAATTATGACAATAATAATAATAATAATAATGATGATTATAATGATAATAATAGTAAGAATGATAATAATGATGATAAGAGTAAGGTTAATGATAACAATAATGATAATGATAATAATGATGATAATGATAATAATAATAGCAATAGTAATAGTAATAATAACAATGATAATGATGATAATGATGATAATAATTATAATAATAATAATAATAATAATAATAATGATAATAATAACAATAATAATAATAATAATAATAATAATAATAATAATAATAATGATAGTAACAATATAGTACTAATGATAATAATAATATAGTAATAATGATAGTAATGGTAAGATAATAATAATAATAATGATAATAATAATAATAGTATTAATAATAATAATAATGATAATGATAATAATAATGATGATAATAATGATAATGGTAATAATGATAATAATAATATTGATAATAATAATAACAATAATAATAATAATAATAATAATAATTATAATAATAATGATAATAATAATAATGATGAGAATAATAATGATAATAATAATGATAATGATAATAGTACTAACAATAATGATGATAATAATAACAATAATAATGATGATAATGATAATAGTAATAATGATAATAATAATAATCATGAAAATGATTATAACTATGATAATAATAGTAATAATAATAATGATGGAGACAGTATGATAATGACAATAATGATGATAATAATAATGATAATAATAATAATAATGATAATAATAATAATAATAATAATAATAATAATAATAATAATAATAATAATAATAATAATAATAATAATAATAATAATAGTAATAATCATAATAATGATAATAATGATGATAATGATAATAATGATAATAATAATAATAGTGATAATGATAATAATGATATTAATAATAATAGTAATAATCATAATAATGATAATGATAATATTAGTAATAACAATAAAAAAAAGCGTGGTTGAGAGAGCAGAAGAGGATGTATTGAAATGGTTTGCTCACATAGAGAGAATGGATGAGGAAAGATTGACAAAGAGGATATAAATGTCAGATGTGGAGGGAACGAGGAGAAGTGGGAGACCAAATTGGAGGTGGAAAGATGGAGTGGAAAAGATTTTGAGCGATCGGGGCCTGAACATGCTGGAGGGTGAAAGGCGTGCAAGAATTAGAGTAAATTGGAAAGATGTGTTATCCCGGGGTTGATGTGCTGTCAATGGATTGAACCAGGGCATGTGAAGTGTCTGGGGTAAACCATGGAAAGTTCTGTGGGGCCTGGATGTAGAAAGGGAACTGTGGTTTCGGTGCATTACACATGACAGCTGGAGACTGAGTGTGAACGAATGTGGCCTTTGTTGTCTTTTCCTAGCCCTACCTCGCGCATGCTATTTCATTTGTGGCGGGGTGGCGACGAAAATGGATGAAGGCAGCAAGTATGAATATGTACATGTGTATATATGTATATGTCTGTGTATGTATATATATATGTATACGTTGAAATGTATAGGTATGTATATGTGGGTATGTGGGTGTTTATGTATATACATTTGTGTGTGGGTGGGTTGGGCCATACTTTCGTCTGTTTCCTTGCGCTACCTCGCTAACGCGGGAGACAGCGTCTAAGTATGATATCAGAAAGATGAAAATGATAATGATGATAATGATAATGATAATAATGATAATAGTAATGATAATAATGATGATGATAGTAATAATAATAATAATAGTAATAATAATAATAATAATGATAATGATGATAATAATAATAATGATAATAATAATAATAATAATAATAATAATAATAATAATAATAATAATAATAATAATAATGATAATGATGATAATAATAATAATGATAATAATAATAATAATAATAATAATAATAATAATAATAATAATAATAATAATAATAATAATAATAATAATAATAATGATAATGATAATAACAATAATGATAATAATAATGATAATAATAATGATAATAATAATGATAATATCCCTCCGTGTCTGGCGAAATGTTCCTACCCTCTACCAATTCCACACTCCTCGCTGGAGCTTTTTGCATATGTCCTCGTGTTTTGCTGCTGTTTCCCATAGTTTTTGTGTGGAAACCAACCACAGGAAGATTGACCGTTATGATACCTCCTTTTCCTGATAAGCAAAGCTGTGGAATTCTCTTTCATCTTTTATCAATCTCCTCTTCCTACAATGCTTCTGCCTTCAAAATGCGGGTCTGTAGACACCTGAGAAACTGCGATTAATTTCATCGTCATATTCTTACCCTCTCTTCATCTCACCTGAGATAGCCATGGCTGGCGAGTGGTTAATACGTGCCATGTCGGTCATAAAAGAACAAAGATGGTAGAGTCATTGAAAATACGCAAGCTTAGGGAGGCGCCAAACATCGTCGCATCTCAAAAGCTCGTTTTACTAGGGACAAATTGCTCATCATCATCATCTTGCAGCTTATTAAGAGACCAGATCTTCAATGGACTGACTGAGTTCTTCCACGGATTGACTGAGTTTTTCCAAGCGTTGACTGTGTTCTTCCACGGGCTGACTGAGTTCTTCCAAGGGCTGACTGAGTTCTTCCATGGGCTGACTGAGTTCTTCCACGAACTGACTGAGTTCTTCCACGGACTGACTGAGTTCTTCCACGGGCTGGCTGAGTTCTTCCATGGACTGACTGAGTTCTTCCATGGGCTGACTGAGTTTTTCCGCGAACTGACTGAGTTCTACCACCAGCCGTGTTCCCTGTGCTGCTACTTGTGTGTCCACTTCTCCCGCGCTAAACCTGTTTACTTCTCTGCCTGACTTACTGCTGAAGATTCCTTCATAACGGAAGACTGAAAAGCTGGCAGTTCAAAATGACCACTCCAATGCTGCTTCTTACAGACACGCAAGAAAATATGGACTTTCAATTAAAAAAAGAAACAAGTACTATAATGAGAAAGGTTACTATCAATTAAGCTTGCACATGCTTATGTGTACATATTTACTTATGATATTTATGTACTAGATATATACAAGTAAAACACACTTCTGTAGACGATTTCATACTGATCAAGCAGCCAGTATGATAACTACATTACTTCACAGTTGTGAGGCGGCAGACAGGACAAACGCTCATAGACCTACACGAGAGAAACATTCAGTAGGACAACTGTAGATGGCTTCACAATGGTAAGAAATCTAGGAAGAGAGCTATGCAAGTGAAAGGGAAAATATCATATGCCATATTATTCCAATGATTTATCCTGATGCATGCTAGGTGACACAGACACCTAAAATAATTACCTGGTGTTATTCTGTTTCAGGGCAGCTGCGTGTGGGGAGTAGCACCTCCTCCTTCATCATGGTCGAGTGGGCGTCGGGCGAGGGCGTGGGTGAAGTGTGCTGGGATGCTGACGGTAGTAGACATACAAAAGCCCTTCCTCAAGGTGTGTTGATCTGTCGTACGTGGTTTAGAAATCTTCAGTCAACCACCCTTTGTGTCCCCATGCCTGGAATTGGATTGTTCCGACACCCAACTGTACATAATTCTGTTAGTCACATGCAACTTTACCCTGTCATGTTATAATTCATTTCTTACAACACTGAGTCTGCCATGCCCAAGTTACGTTGAAAGCCTTACGAGTTTTGTAAAGTGTATTATGTCTGACTACGTGACGGTTTTTGTGTTTCCTGTTTCACTATCACTTTTTTGGAACCACCAACGTTACAATTTACACTTTTAGACTCATTCAGGGGACACAGGTGCATGGGGTTCGTTAGCACCCAGGCTTGTTTTAACCATTTTCTCTCTGTATTTTGATGTTTCTTATTGTATTGTCAGTGTGCTAAGAACCTGCATAAATAGACCTGATGTGGTGTGTTAAATTTCTAGACACTTTGTGCTGGAAAATAGAGGCAGAATACTACCCAGTATGTTAGAAGTTCCCATGTCTACTTCAGCCGCAAAAACGGGTACGAAAACAAGTCGTAGGTCCCCAACAATTAGTCTGTTAGTCACATGTAAACAAGTCATGACAATGAGCTAGTGCAAGGGTCACCAACCACTTTCAAGGGTCATGTGAACTTAAGGAACACATTGCAAGGTCCTCAATCCTTTGACGAAAATTGAGCAACTGAGTGACGATACACAATTCAGTTTTCAATTGCAGTGTCCCTTGCAAAGTAATTGGCTGCAAATTGCTAGGAATTTTCGGTGTGCTATGGTACTGGAGAATAGTTTGTTGTGGGTTCAATTAGTTAACAGAGCCAGTGTGATCTAGTCCTGATGTGGTGTAGTAGACGCGTATTCTCTCTGAAAACATGCAATGTCAACCTCTGTGATGACCGTTCCAGGAATAATCATATTCTCAAGGGGTTCTTGAGAGTATACCAAGTTAATTCTTGGATCAGGTGCTATCAATAACCTCGTAATCAAGGTAGATAGCGAGCTCTTTCTGCGTATGCCATGTTCCAATCTTGGTTGCTGCAGTCGGCCTACAGTCAGCCAAGCTGTTCATCCATCGCTAGGGATTGGTTGATACAAAGGTTACATGGCTCAGACTAGAATGGCATTGCAGTGGGATTCATCAGAAAAGGGGGTGACTGTGTTGTTGACTGGTTGGTGAGGATATTCAATGTATGTATGGCTCATGGTGAGGTGCCTGAGGATTGGCGGAAAGCATGCATAGTGCCATTGTACAAAGGCAAAGGGGATAAAAGTGAGTGCTCAAATTACAGAGGTATAAGTTTGTTGAGTATTCCTTGGAAATTATATGAGAGGGTATTGATTGAGAGGGTGAAGGCATGTACAGAGCATCAGACTGGGGAAGAGCAGTTTGGTTTCAGAAGTGGTATAGGATGAGAAATAGTTAGAAAAACAAATGTATATGTAAGTAGCATTTATGGATCTGGAGAAAGCATATGATATAGTTGATAGGGATGCTCTGTGGAAGGTATTAAGAGTATATGGTGTGGAAGGCAAGTGGATAGAAGCAGTGAAAAGTTTTTATCGAGGATGTAAGGCATGTGTACGTGTAGGAAGAGAGGAAAGTGATTGGTTCTCAATGAATGTGGGTTTGCGGCAGGGGTGTGTGATGTCTCCATGGTTGTTTAATTTGTTTATGGATGGGGTTGTTATTGGGGTGAATGCAAGAGTTTTGGAAAGTGGGATAAGTATGCAGTCTGTTGTGGATGAGAGAGCTTGGGAAGTGAGTCAGGTGTTGTTCGCTGATGATACAGCGCTGGTGGCTGATTCATGTGAGAAACAGCAGCTGGTGACTGAGTTTGGTAAAGTGTGTGAAAGAAGAAGGTTAAGTGTAAATGAGAATAAGAGCAAGGTTATTAGGTACAGTAGGGTTTAGGGTCAAGTCAATTGGGAGGTAAGTTTGAAAGGAGAAAAACTGGAGGAAGTAAAGTGTTTTAGATATCTGGGAGTGGATCTGGCAGCGGATGGAACCATGGAAGCGGAAGTGAATCATAGGGTGGGGGAGGGGGCAAAAATTCTGAAAGCCTTGAAGAATGTTTGGAAGTCGAGAACATTATCTCGGAAAGCAAAAATTGGTATGTTTGAAGGAATAGTGGTTCCAACAATGTTGTATGGTTGCGAGGCGTGGGGTATGGATAGAGTTGTGCGCAGGAGGGTGGATGTCCTGGAAATGAGATGTTTGAGGACAATATGTGGTGTGAGGTGGTTTGATCGAGTAAGTAACGTAAGGGTAAGAGAGATGTGTGGAAATAAAAAGAGCGTGGTTGAGAGAGCAGAAGAGGGTGTTTTGAAATGGTTTGGGCACATGGAGAGAATGAGTGAGGAAAGATTGACCAAGAGGATATATGTGTCGGAGGTGGAGGGAACGAGGAGAAGTGGGAGACCAAATTAGAGGTGGAAAGATGGAGTGAAAAAGATATATATATATATATATATATATATATATATATATTATCCCTGGGGATAGGGGAGAAAGAATACTTCCCACGTATTCCCTGCGTGTCGTAGAAGGCGACTAAAAGGGGAGGGAGCGGGGGGCTGGAAATCCTCCCCTCTCGTTTTTTTTTTTAATTTTCCAAAAGAAGGAACAGAGAATTGGGCCAGGTGAGGGTATTCCCTCAAGGCCCAGTCCTCTGTTCTTAACGCTACCTCGCTAATGCGGGAAATGGCGAATAGTTTGAAAGAAGAAAGAAGATATATATATATATATATATATATATATATATATATATATATAAATATATATATATATATATATATATATATATATATATATATATATATATGTATATATATTCTTTCTTTCTTTCATACTATTCGCCATTTCCCGCGATAGCGAGGTAGCGTTAAGAACAGAGGACTGGGCCCTTGAGGGAACATCCTCACCTCGCCCCCTTCTCTGTTCCTTCTTTTGGAAAATTAAAAAAAAACGAGAGGGGAGGACTTCCAGCTCCCCGCTCCCTTCCCTTTTAGTCGCCTTCTACGACACGCAGGGAGTACGTGGGAAGTATTCTTTCTCCCCTATCCCCAGAGATAATGTATATATATATATATATATATATATATATATATATATATATATATATATTTTTTTTTTTTTTTTTGCTTTGTCGCTGTCTCCCGCGTTTGCGAGGTAGCGCAAGGAAACAGACGAAAGAAATGGCCCAACCCACCCCCATACACATGTATATAAATACGTCCACACACGCAAATATACATACCTACACAGCTTTCCATGGTTTACCCCAGACGCTTCACATGCCTTGATTCAATCCACTGACAGCACGTCAACCCCGGTATACCACATCGCTCCAATTCACTCTATTCCTTGCCCTCCTTTCACCCTCCTGCATGTTCAGGCCCCGATCACACACACACATATATATATATATATATATATATATATATATATATATATATATATATATATATATATATATATATATATATATATATATATATATATATATATATATATATATATATATATATATATATATATATATATATATTATATATATATTTTATCCCTGGGGATAGGGGATGAAGAATACTTCCCACGTATTCCCTGCGAGTCGTAGAAGGCGACTAATAGGGGAGGGAGCGGGAGGCTGGAAATTCTCCCCTCTAGTTTTTTTTTTTTTTTTTCCAAAAGAAGGAACAGAGTTGGGCCAGGTGAGGATATTCCACAAAGGCCTAGTCCTCTGTTCTTAACGCTACCTCGCTAATGCGGGAAATGGCGGATAGTTTAAAAGAAAGAAAGAAAAAATATATATATATATATATATATATATTTATATATATATATATATATATATATATATATATATATATATATATATATATATATATATATATATATATATATATATATATATATATATATATATATATATATATATATATATATATATATATATATATATATGTATATATATATATATATATATATATATATATATACTATTGACGTTTGTGTAAATAAATTATACATTTCCTTTTTCTATAGCCAGAGGTTGAACCATTATGTGACATTCATTTTTTCATTTCATTTCAAGCTAGAAGTTTCAGTTTTCTAAATTGTTTCTTACATTTTTTCATATGTATATATATGTATGTGTGTGTGTGTGTATATGTGGGTATGTATGTGTATGTGTGTGTATGTGTATATATATATATATATATATATATATATATATATATATATATATATATATATATATATATATATATATATATATATATATATATATATATATATATATATAATCCCTGGGGATGGGGGTGAGAGAATACTTCCCACGCATTCCTCGCGTGTCGCAGAAAGCGACTAGAGGGGACGGGAGGGAGGGGCCAGAAATCCTCCCATCCTTGTATTTTTTTTAACTTTCTAAAATGGGAAACAGAAGAAGGAGTCACGCGGGGAGTGCTCATCCTCCTCGAAGGCTCAGATTGGGGTGCCTAAATGTGTGTGGATGTAACCAAGATGTGAAAAAAGGAGAGATAGGTAGTATGTTTGAGGAAAGGAACCTGGATGTTTTGGCTCTGAGTGAAACGAAGCTCAAGGGTAAAGGGGAAGAGTGGTTTGGGAATGTCTTGGGAGTAAAGTCAGGTGTTAGTTAGAGGACAAGAGCAAGGGAAGGAGTAGCAGTACTCCTAAACAGGAGTTGTGGGAGTATGTGATAGAATGTAAGAAAGTAAATTCTCGATTAATATGGGTAAAACTGAAAGTTGATGGAGAGAGATGGGTGATTATTGGTGCATATGCACCTGGGCATGAGAAGAAAGATCATGAGAGGAAAGTGTTTTGGGAGCAGCTGAATGAGTGTGTTAGTGGTTTTGATGCACGATACCGGGTTATAGTGATGGGTGATTTGAATGCAAAGGTGAGTAATGTGGCAGTTGAGGGAATAATTGGTATACATGGGGTGTTCAGTGTTGTAAATGGAAATGGTGAAGAGCTTGTAGATTTATGTGCTGAAAAAGGACTGATGATTGGGAATACCTGGTTTAAAAAGCGAGATATACATAAGTATACTTATGTAAGTAGGAGAGATGGCCAGAGAGCATTATTGGATTACGTGTTAATTGACAGGCGCGCGAAAGAGAGAGTTTTGGATGTTAATGTGCTGAGAGGTGCAACTGGAGGGATGTCTGATCATTATCTTGTGGAGGCTAATGTGAAGATTTGTATGGGTTTTCAGAAAAGAAGAGTGAATGTTGGGGTGAAGAGGGTGGTGAGAGTAAGTGAGCTTGGGAAGGAGACTTGTGTGAGGAAGTACCAGGAGAGACTGAGTACAGAATGGAAAAAGGTGAGAACAATGGAAGTAAGGGGAGTGGGGGAGGAATGGGATGTATTTAGGGAATCAGTGATGGATTGCGCAAAAGATGCTTGTGGCATGAGAAGAGTGGGAGGTGGGTTGATTAGAAAGGGTAGTGAGTGGTGGGATGAAGAAGTAAGAGTATTAGTGAAAGAGAAGAGAGAGGCATTTGGACGATTTTTGCAGGGAAAAAATGCAATTGAGTGGGAGATGTATAAAAGAAAGAGACAGGAGGTCAAGAGAAAGGTGCAAGAGGTGAAAAAAAAGGGCAAATGAGAGTTGGGGTGAGAGAGTATCATTAAATTTTAGGGAGAATAAAAAGATGTTCTGGAAGGAGGTAAATAAAGTGCGTAAGACAAGGGAGCAAATGGGAACTTCAGTGAAGCGCGCAAATGTCGGAGGTGATAACAAGTAGTGGTGATGTGAGAAGATGGAGTGAGTATTTTGAAGGTTTGTTGAATGCTTTTGATGATAGAGTGGCAGATATAGGGTGTTTTGGTCGAGGTTGTGTGCAAAGTGAGAGGGTTAGGGAAAATGATTTGGTAAACAGAGAAGAGGTAGTAAAAGCTTTGCGGAAGATGAAAGCCGGCAAAGCAGCAGGTTTGAATGGTATTGCAGTGGAATTTATTAAAAAAGGGGGTGACTGTATTGTTGACTGGTTGGTAAGGTTATTTAATGTATGTATGACTCATGGTGAGGTGCCTGAGGATTGGCGAAATGCGTGCATAGTGCCATTGTACAAAGGCAAAGGGGATAAGAGTGAGTGCTCAAATTACAGAGGTATAAGTTTGTTGAGTATTCCTGGTAAATTATATGGGAGGATATTGATAGAGGGAGTGAAGGCATGTACAGAGCATCAGATTGGGGAAGAGCAGTGTGGTTTCAGAAGTGGTAGAGGATGTGTGGATCAGGTGTTTGCTTTGAAGAATGTATGTGAGAAATACTTAGAAAAGCAAATGGATTTTTATGTAGCATTTATGGATCTGGAGAAGGCATATGATAGAGTTGATAGAGATGCTCTGTGGAAGGTATTAAGAATATATGGTGTGGTAGGCAAGTTGTTAGAAGCAGTGAAAAGTTTTTATCGAGGATGTATGGCATGTGTACGTGTAGGAAGAGAGGAAAGTGATTGGTTCTCAGTGAATGTAGGTTTGCGGCAGGGGTGTGTGATGTCTCCATGGTTGTTTAATTTGTTTATGGATGGGGTTGTTAGGGAGGTGAATGCAAGAGTTTTGGAAAGAGGGGCAAGTATGAAGTCTGTTGGGGATGAGAGAGCTTGGGAAGTGAGTCAGTTGTTGTTCGCTGATGATACAGCGCTGGTGGCTGATTCATGTGAGAAACTGCAGAAGCTGGTGACTGAGTTTGGTAAAGTGTGTGAAAGAAGAAAGTTAAGAGTAAATGTGAATAAGAGCAAGGTTATTAGGTACAGTAGGGTTGAGGGTCAAGTCAATTGGGAGGTGAGTTTGAATGGAGAAAAACTGGAGGAAGTGAAGTGTTTTAGATATCTGGGAGTGGATCTGGCAGCGGATGGAACCATGGAAGCGGAAGTGGATCATAGGGTGGGGGAGGGGGCGAAAATTATGGGAGCCTTGAAGAATGTGTGGAAGTCGAGAACATTATCTCGGAAAGCAAAAATGGGTATGTTTGAAGGAATAGTGGTTCCAACAATGTTGTATGGTTGCGAGGCGTGGGCTATGGATAGAGTTGTGCGCAGGAGGATGGATGTGCTGGAAATGAGATGTTTGAGGACAATGTGTGGTGTGAGGTGGTTTGATCGAGTAAGTAACGTAAGGGTAAGAGAGATATGTGGAAATAAAAAGAGCGTGGTTGAGAGAGCAGAAGAGGGTGTTTTGAAATGGTTTGGGCACATGGAGAGAATGAGTGAGGAAAGATTGACCAAAAGGATATATGTGTCGGAGGTGGAGGGAACGAGGAGAAGAGGGAGACCAAATTGGAGGTGGAAAGATGGAGTGAAAAAGATTTTGTGTGATCGGGGCCTAAACATGCAGGAGGGTGAAAGGAGGGCAAGGAATAGAGTGAATTGGATCGATGTGGTATTCCGGGGTTGACGTGCTGTCAGTGGATTGAATAAAGGCATGTGAAGCGTCTGGGGTAAACCATGGAAAGCTGTGTAGGTATGTATATTTGCGTGTGTGGACGTATGTATATACATGTGTATGGGGGTGGGTTGGGCCATTTCTTTCGTCTGTTTCCTTGCGCTACCTCGCAAACGCGGGAGACAGCGACAAAGCAAAAAAAAAAAAAAAAAAAAAAAAAAAAAATATATATATATATATATATATATATATATATATATATATATATATATATATATATATATATATATATATATATATATATATATATTACGTCATCAAAGCACCTTCGACTCCACAACCTTGTCTGATGTGGAGAATGGCGTTGGATGTCGGCACCTTTCATTATATGACCGATGAAATCTGTGACTCTATCCTTACTGCAGTTGTATTATCAAGGAGGTCGGCAGTCTCTCTGGTGACATGATTAGGCCGATATGACTCGGTGACAAGCTCGTTCGTCACAGTCATTAGGTGTGAAGTGTGTCTCTGTTATCTTTTCTCTCGTATCTAAATGGACATCGTGATATAGTGGATTAGCCATTGCGGCACATGTTAACACGAAGCAGGTCACTCAAGAGGCCTGTCACCAGCGTGTTAGTACTTCGAGTCTCTGAGTATATTTACTTTGTTGGAAGACGTTGACATTTATGGAAAGAAACGTTTGAACTGCTCGATAAAATGTATTCTTTTAATCGCAATGAGATTGTACGTTACTGTAGCATTATCTTCCTCATGTTGTCTGAAACTGAGCCCCTCTTTTTCCTATTCATCTTGTTTTCTTTTATTATTACAAAATCACCATTTTCTCCATTTTTTTCTTCTACTGTTTCATTGTAAGAAAATCCTTCTTTTACCTACTATTTTCCTATCTTTATCATGACAAAATCCCTCATCTTTCCCCTTTTTCTTCCTTTCATTTCTAACGAAATTCCCTCATCTTACATATTTGTTTACCTCTTTGCTTCTATAACAAAATCCTTCTTTTTCTTATTTTTCATCGTTTCTTTCATGATAACATTTTTTTCCATTCTTACTTCCACTCTTTTTTTTTTTGCATCAAAATCCATCTGGTTTCTATTCTTTTCTTCTTCACTTATATTGATGCAAAATCCCTCTTCTCATTTTCTCTTCTGTTATTTCGTGTTTTCGTTATTGACCCCTTTTTGCGTTTTACTGTTTTCTTTCTTTTCTCATTTTGTCTTTCTTGCTTTTTACCTTTTCTTTTTCTATTCTTCACTTTCGCCTTTTTCCACTATGTTCTCATCTGCTTTTGCCACACTTCTTCTTTTCATCTTTCTCTGTACCTTATGTTTGTAAACCATGGTAAAGTTAAACAATTAGAATGTGAATTATTGAATTATAGATTCTGCATTAAGAGAGTACTTATATCATTTCTTTACCAGCTCAGTCAGAAAGCTGTTACCAAACAGACCCTCATCGAAAAGAATTTCAGCTCCAAAGATGCGAGAGATGGGCGGAACATGTCAGTTTCTAAAGATATGGTCGACTGATGAGTATTGTCTTCATCTTATACAAGGACGAAGCTATTATTCTTATGTGTCTTTAACTTTCTCTACATCTAAGGCGTAGAATGTCAAAAGATGTTCTATGGATCGTCATAAAGGTTGCGCACGGAGCGGTGCGAACACAAGATAATTGTGTTTAGAAAATTATATTATATCTATGCTCGAAAGATATCTTTTAGATGTGTGTCGAGGAAGATTTGTGTGATGTGCGAGTTAACTACTTGTGGCTTAGTGTATTGCTGAGGGCGGGAGACCAGATGGTCTGTTTGTGAAGAAGTGTAGAGGGAAAATAAAGGAGGATATGTGTCCTCTAAAGTTATCTTCCAACACGAATGTCAGTTTGTCTCCTAAGATCACCAGGCATGTTCCAGACGTGGAAGAAAAGGTGCCCATTACAATGACTGACGAGGATAAAGGATATGGATATATTCTCAACCAACAGATGAAACCAGAGTCGTAATGGACACTATGAATCATTTTCTAAAAGGACAGACTCTCTAACCTTGAAATTACGGACGAGGTGTGTGCGACAGCAGAGTCTGGAGGACACTGCTGCCTCAAGTGGAAGTGTGTGAACCTTCGGAAATGCATTAACTTGAGCAAGAACAAGTGGAATTGCGTGGCAGTCGATGGTGCAAGAAAAATGGTGTTAGGTCAAATAGATGCAATCTTAGAAGAAACGAAGAATAACTGAAATTATATTCCACACTTCCAATACAATTTGGGTTTATCATCCGCCAACAAGTCTCATGCAGTTACATTCTGCAGTGGGATGCTGGAATGAATGTTGTTATATCAGATTAAGAATCCTATCAGGCATCCTGACCTGAATCATCGTCAGTTCCAGTATTTTCTGTCAGAGGCTGATGCAGCGTGTAGGGGTGTGTTGAGCCAAACTGAATTCAGGTGGCAATGTTCTAAAACGTCTTTTTGCTCATCGTCAAGAAACTGATATTACTGCTACTGTGAGAGAAACCATGACGTCTTTTCCTGACACTGGATAGATGTGGGTTTGACGTTCTTCAGTGGGCCACCTACGCATAAGAAGAATCTAAATCTGATGACGTGTATACCAAGGATTAAGCCTTGAAAACAACGTAGGAAATCCTTGTAAAACAGGTTCGTAGCGGTGATTTCTTTTCATACTTTTGTCACAAAGAACTTCAACCTGGCAAAGACATACAGGCATTGTTCCCTCTAGAAAGATTTTCCGATGTACTGAACCTCTTAAGAAGACTCGACAATTATCATGAGCACAAGAAGGCGACATAGATGCCTCAGAATCCACTCCCAATGTCTCCAGATGATTCAAGAGAAACGAAACAGTTGGTGATGACTGATCCGGAAGTCAATGATTTTCCCCTCACACATCTACAGGAGAAGAAGTCTCTTTAACTCAGGCCGACCTGACGTATTTCTTCTCCTCCTGCTCCAGGTTACAACGCGAGTGAAAATTCACCTTTCGCGTGGCTGCATTACTGGGAGAACAGTCTCGTCAGAGAGCTTTCTCATTTCTAAAGACCCTACATTTCCCTGCTACTAGAAATAGCACAGCCTTGGGCTGCAGGAGCCTTGAGAATGGTCCTGGGTTACACTACGACTCATAAGAACTCTTCCTGGTGTAAGAAAGCGATAAATGTTCACAGTTTTTAACCGCACATGTATTTGTGAATATGCTTTCCTAAGGGCATGGCTGATGAAGTCGATATGTAGGGCAAGACTTAATGATAAACATTTTGCACAGCAGTTATGACAGCAAGTCATACTAACGCTGACATTAATGCTCAAGTAAGGAAAATGTAACTTCAAGGATCACATTAAGATTTTCTGTTTCTCATCAGATGTGGACGTTTTCGAGAATGATTATATTCTTGTCCTAATACTGAACCCTTAATTGACGTACATGTTTAACACCATACTTTTTTTGCACATTGGTTATCTAAAGGTAACTATGTTTGTGTTCATTGTAAAAGATGTTCAAGTTTACTCTTGTTCTTTCATGCAGAAGCTAATCATTCGTGCACCAGGAGGATAAGATGAATGATACCGTTTGTTTACATGCGTTTCATTTGCATAACCCTCTCGTTTCAGGGTGCTATCCTCGTCTGACATACGAGAGGTTGCCTCTTTACTTCATGTGATCCTTAAAGATGCATTTCACTTGCGAGTATTGATGTCATAGTTAGAGATATGCAGCCATAGAATGGCCCACTTGGACGATATGAGTTACGGGATAGAGCGATAATGCGAGACGACAATCAAATGTCCCCAAGTTTCCTTTTCTCTGCGACAGTATACCACCGAAGTGACTCTGTAAGGGATCTTCTAGTGATTTAGATGGGGAAGCCCAGGGTAAGGCATAATGACTTTATGCTCACAATGAACTTGATTACAGGCCGGGTAGAAATCGTTTTCTGAATCTGATTAATCAACTTCATCTCAAACGCTGAAGTGTTTGGATCAAGGTTGAAATAATCAATCTTATTCGCTACAGAGACATCTCTCTTAGCCTGCTAACAAAATCGTAAGGAACAGTACGTTGATTTTCATTAGAAAAAAGGTGAATTTCTGCTGTACTTCAACGATATGTCTGGGCTTGTGACTGCGCAAGGGCAACGATCCTAGTAACAAGAGGGTTTACAGATTTTTCCAAGAGAAGTTTAAAAGCACAGCTGCTGTGTGGTGGACGCCTCACTACCTCTCCTCCTGTGGGCCGTTCGATTCACACGAAGGAAATCTGTTAAATCCTGGCGATCCTTCCTGTCTGCTCAACTACAATGATCACTATCTTATCTTGTGTGTGTGTGTGTGTGTGTGTGTGTGTGTGTGTGTGTGTGTGTGTGTGTGTGTGTGTGTGTGTGAACTAAAAAGTCATTAGACTTTTTGGAAAAGAAAGAGTCTACAAAACACCCATTCATTTCGTGTCTGTGGAACTACCAAGCCAGGGACCATCATCACCCTAGAAAGTATTGGTCTCGGAGAGGACAGTTCGTCCCGGATTTTTGAGCAGCAAGACACACCCACTCGTCGAGGTGAGTGAAGTCTCAACATTAGACTCGAAGTGATAAAAAAATTCGGGAGAAAAAAACCTAGACACAGATGACAAAGGTTTCGGTAATCTTTACCTCATGTTTCCACGAATAGTCACGGGGGAACCCAAGGAAGGCAAGTTTATTAGTCCACAAATACTACAACTTTTCAGAGACAAGTTTTGAAGAACGTATGAGCAGCAGTGAAGAAGCTGCCTGGCTCGCTCGCATCTAAGGAGGTCGTCGTAAGGAACCTTCCAGGATATGAGAAGCAGATGGATAATAGGAAATTGTGGCAGGACGTTTCCAGGAAGTACCACATTCTGAGTTGTAATAGCGACATGAAGTTGCAAATGTTGCACTCACGTCTACACATCTCCACAGAAAAAAGAAAGAAAAGAAAACAGGAGCAGTTAGCAGTGAGGAGGGGTAGGGGGTTAAAGGTCAGACCAGGACATTTCAGAGAGAGAGAGAGAGAGAGAGAGAGAGAGAGAGAGAGAGAGAGAGAGAGAGAGAGAGAGAGAGAGAGAGAGAGAGAGAGAGAGAGAGAGAGAGAGAGAGAAAGGCTGCCAAGGCCTCTGGAATGTCCAGTCTGGTGATGGCTAACTTCACCGGTGCTGGCAGATGGTGTGTCACACTCTGAGACAACTCACAAGAGAAAGAAAATGCAAAGAAAAATTGTCTCACCTGAGCTCAGCCAAAAGGCCGGATTGTCATTATTGGATAGATGTAATGTGGACAATTGAATCAACAAGCAGGTATCCAGTGTATGTTTTATCTTCCTGTCGACATCCGTGATAATAACACATATTGAATATATTTCATACAACTTTTCAAAATTACATGTTTTGAAGATCATTCACCTATACAAAGTGCGAATTAGAATATGCTGTAAGTTCTGCTAAGCTGTCTGGAGTTTCCATATGATAGATGATAGAGTTAGAATATCAGGACAGAATAAGATGACATCACTAATTTCGGTAAAACCAGTTGAAAATATTTCTGTTTTCGCAGACTAGTGTATATTAAACCGTTACATGACTAGGACTAACAAAGCCACAGATCAATCCAGAGATAGTGAAGACGTAGATAAAAACTACTGTGTAGAATGCAGAATATAGTACTACTGGACCTACAAGTCTATCTTCCAGGCAACCGCATCCTTTCCTTATGTATATGCCTGTTGTAGTTTCGTCCTGTATCTATCTTTCAATGATATTTTTTATTTCTCGTTCATGCAATATCCCAGAGATGAGATTGTGAAGTACATATGCTCATGGTTGATGTAGTTTTCACGTGGACAAACTCGTCCAAGTTAAATCCATGATTGCAAAGGAAAGCAGAAGGAAGTGTGCTGCCGACACTATGGTTACCTAATGAGAAGTGTCATCTCAGCAACGACCGACCGCGCTGTGGGCACAGCCAAGTGGAGACAACTGACCCTTTCTTGTTAAGGCTGGCAAAAGAGAACAGTTTGTTCTCTCGTTCTCCTAAGTCAAAAATTCATTAATCCTAGTCTCAGTTTCTATACGTCTGGTAAGCGGTGTTGTAATCGTCTTTGACCTGGAAAATTCAGTTGATTCGTTTATAAAACAAAAACCACATTCCAACCTTGAGTTATGTCCTCTCCAAAGGGAAGAGGAAAAATTTGGCATAATTGTACGATTTGGCTTTTCTGTAGCCTAAAACTGTTGCAGTTGATTTGATACGTTCTAGGTATATCTGGTTAAAGAACAATACTTGTTATTAAGCTGTGCTGACTATCTTATGTACGTGCGTTGTAAATTGTGGTGTGTGGTGCTCAAGAGTTTCATACTCTATCATACCAGTTTCATAGTTAGTACACATCTTCGTATCTCAGTGTGCCCTAAACTTTGAGGATAAATGATACTGCTCTTCATCACTGAACTAATTATGGTCAATATCTAATGTAATCATCATCAATATCTTATGTAATCATTATCAATATCTAATGTAATTGTTTTCTTTATAGCTTTATAGTCGTAGCTATGAAGGGTGTTCCTTACATAACATTACTCTGACAGAGGCAGACTCCAGGTGTGAGGCAGTGGATTTCACAGACAACTACCACGTCATCAAGGGGCTTCAACCGAACACTTCTTACAATGTTACACTCATCCAGCGTCATCCACTTAGCTTCACTGTAACGACCAAGGATCAAGGTAAGTAACTGGACTTCCGTGGTTTAATGGTTAGCGTTCCCGACCCGTATCGCATTTCCGGGTAGTCCATGGTCGAGAGCATAGGTTCGAATCCTGGTTACGGCAATCGGTCTGTAATCAGTCCATCTGTTCATTCACCCTCAGGGATTGGTTGATATAATGGGTACTTGGATCAGGCTAAGGTACAAACACACACACACACACACACATATATATATATATATATATATACATATATATATATATATGTATATATATATATATATATATATATATATATATATATATATATATATATATATATATATATATATATATATATATATATATATATATATATATATATATATATATATGTATGTGGTAGAGGATGTGTGGATCGGGTGTCTGCTTTGGAGTATGTATGTGAAAAATACTTAGAAAAGCAAATGGATTTGTATGTAGTATTTATAGATCTGGAGAAGGCATATGATAGAGTTGATAGAGGTGCTCTGTGGAAGGTATTAAGAATATATTGTGTGGATGCAAATTGTCAGAAGCAGTGAAAAGTTTTTATCAAGGATGTAAGGCATGTGTTCGAGTAGGAAGACAGGAAAGTGATTGTTTCCCAGTGAATGTTGGTTTGCGGCAGGGGTGCGTGATGTCCCCATGGTTGTTTAATTTGTTTATGGATGGGGTTGTTATGGAGGTGAGTGCAAGAGTTTTGTAAAGAGGGGCAAGTATGCAGTCTGTTGTGGATGAGAGAGCTTGGGAAGTGAGTTAGTTGTTGTTCGCTGATGATACAGCGCTGGTGGCTGATCCGGGTGAGAAAGTGCCGAAGCTGGTGACTGAGTTTGGTAAAGTGTGTGAAAGAAGAAAGCTGAGAGTAAATGTGAATAAGAGCAAGGTTATTAGGTACAGTAGGGTTGAGGGACAAGTCAACTGGGAGGTAAGTTTGAATGGAGAAAACTGGAGGAAGTGAAGTGTTTTAGATATCTGGGAGTGGATTTGGCAGCGGATGGACCCATGGAAGTGGAAGTGAGTCATAGGGTGGGGGAGGGGGCGAAAGTTCTGGGAGCGTTGAAAAATGTGCAGAAGTCGAGAACGTTATCTTGGAAAACAAAAATGGGTATGTTTGAAGAAATAGTGGTTCCAACAATGTTGTATGGTTGTGAGGCGTGGGCTATAGATAGAGTCGCGCGGAGGAGTGTGGATGTGCTAGAAATGAGATGTTTGAGGACAATATGTGGTGTGAGGCATTTTGATCGAGTAAGTAATGAAAGGGTAAGAGAGATGTGCGGTAATAAAAAGAGTGTGGTTGAGAGAGCAGTAGAGGGTGTTTTGAAATGGTTTGGTCACATGGAGAGAATGAGTGAGGAAAGATTGACCAAGAGGATATATGTGTCAGAGGTGGAAGGAACGAGGACAAGTGGGAGACTAAATTGGAGGTGGAAAGATGTAGTGAAAAAGGTTTTGAGTGATCGGGGCTTGAACATGCAGGAGGTTGAAAGGCGTGCAAGGAATAGAGTGATTAGGAACGATGTGGTATACCGGGGTCGACGTGCTGTCAATGGATTTAACCAGGGCTGTGAAGCGTCTGGGGTAAACCAAAAAAGTTTTGTGTTGCCTGAATGTGGAAAGGGAGCTGTGGTTTCGGTGCATTATACATGACAGCTAGAGTGTGAACGAATGTGGCCCGTGTTGTCTTTTACCTCGCGCACATGCGGGGGAGGGGGATGTCATTTCATGTGTGTCGGGGTGGCGACTGGAGTGAATTAGAGCAGACATGAATAAGAGTGTACATGTGTATATATGTATATGTCTGTGTGTGTATATATAGGAATACGTTGAGATGTATAGGTATGTATATGTGCGTGTGTGGACGTGTATGTATATACATGTGTATGTGGGTGGGTTTGGCCATTATTTCGTCTGTTTCCTTGCGCTACCTCGCTAACGCGGGAGACAGCCACAAAGTATAATAAATGATATATATATATATATATATATATATATATATATATATATATATATATATATATATATATATATATATATATATATATATATATATATTCTTTTTTTTTTTTTTGCTTTGTCGCTGTCTCCCGCGTTTGGGAGGTAGCGCAAGGAAACAGACGAAAGAAATGGCCCAACCCACCCCCATACACATGTATATACATACGTCCACACACGCAAATATACATACCTACACAGCTTTCCATGGTTTACCCCAGACGCTTCACATGCCTTGATTCAATCCACTGACAGGACGTCAACCCCGGTATACCACATCGATCCAATTCACTCTATTCCTTGCCCTCCTTTCACCCTCCTGCATGTTCAGGCCCCGATCACACAAAATCTTTTTCACTCCATCTTTCTACCTCCAATTTGGTCTCCCTCTTCTCCTCGTTCCCTCCACCTCCGACACATATATCCTCTTGGTCAATCTTTCCTCACTCATTCTCTCCATGTGCCCAAAGCATTTCAAAACACCCTCTTCTGCTCTCTCAACCACGCTCTTTTTATTTCCACACATCTCTCTTACCCTTACGTTACTTACTCGATCAAACCACCTCACACCACACATTGTCCTCAAACATCTCATTTCCAGCACATCCATCCTCCTGCGCACAACTCTATCCATAGCCCTCGCCTCGCAACCATACAACATTGTTGGAACCACTATTCCTTCAAACATACCCATATATATATATATGTATATATATATATATATATATATATATATATATATATATATATATATATATATATATATATATATATATATATATATATATATATATATATATATATATATATATATCCTAGCGGTTAGCATGCCTGCCTCTTGCACAAGGGGTCCCAGGTTCGATCCTGGCTGATGGAGCTTTGTATGATATATATATATATATATATATATATATATATATATATATATATATATATATATCATTTATTATACTTTGTGGCTGGCTCCCGCGTTAGCGAGGCAGCGCAAGGAATCAGACGAAATAATGGCCCAACTCACCCACATACATAATTAAGCGCCAAGACACATCCATTAACGCAAATATATATTGCGCAAAAGATGCTTGTGGCATGAGAAGAGTGGGAGGTGGGTTGATCAGAAAGGGAAGTGAGTGTTGGGATGAAGAAGTAAGATTATTAGTGAAAGAGAAGAAAGAGGCATTTGGACGATTTTTGCAGGGAAAAAATGCAATTGAGTGGGAGATGTATAAAAGAAAGAGACAGGAGGTCAAGAGAAAGGTGCAAGAGGTGAAAAAGAGGACAAATGAGAGTTGGGGTGAGAGAGTATCATTCAATTTTAGGGAGAATAAAAAGATGTTCTGGAAGGAGGTAAATAAAGTGCGTAAGACAAGGGAGCAAATGGGAACTTCAGTGAAGGGCGCAAATGGGGAGGTGATAACAAGTAGTGGTGATGTGAGAAGGAGATGGAGTGAGTATTTTAAAGGTTTGTTGAATGTGTTTGATGATAGAGTGGCAGATATAGGGTGTTTTGGTCGAGGTGGTGTGCAAAGTGAGAGGGTTAGGGAAAATGATTTGGTAAACAGAGAAGAGGTAGTAAAAGCTTTGCGGAAGATGAAAGCCGGCAAAGCAGCAGGTTTGGATGGTATTGCAGTGGAATTTATTAAGAAAGGGGGTGACTGTATTATTGACTGGTTTTAAGGTTATTTAATGTATGTATGACTCATGGTGAGGTGCCTGAGGATTGGCGGAATGCGTGCATAGTGCCATTGTACAAAGGCAAAGGGGATAAGAGTGAGTGCTCAAATTACAGAGGTATAAGTTTGTTGAGTATTCCTGGTAAATTATATGGGAGGGTATTGATTGAGGGAGTGAAGGCATGTACAGAGCATCAGATTGGGGAAGAGCAGTGTGGTTTCAGAAGTGGTAGAGGATGTGTGGATCAGGTGTTTGCTTTGAAGAATGTATGTGAGAAATACTTAGAAAAGCAAACGAATTTGTATGAAGCATTTATGGATCTGGAGAAGGCACATGATAGAGTTGATAGAGATGCTCTGTGGAATGTATTAAGAATATATGGTGTGGGAGGCAAGTTGTTAGAAGCAGTGAAAAATTTTTACCGAGGATATATGGCATGTGTACGTGTAGGAAGAGAGGAAAGTGATTGGTTCTCAGTGAATGTAGGTTTGCGGCAGGGGTGTGTGATGTCTCCATGGTTGTTTAATTTGTTTATGGATGGGGTTGTTAGGCAGGTGAATGCAAGAATTTTGGAAAGAGGGGCAAGTATGAAGTCTGTTGTGGATGAGAGCTTGGGAAGTGAGTCAGTTGTTGTTCGCTGATGATACAGCGCTGGTGGCTGATTCATGTGAGAAACTGCAGAAGCTGGTGACTGAGTTTGGTAAAGTGTGTGAAAGAAGAAAGTTAAGAGTAAATGTGAATAAGAGCAAGGTAATTAGGTACAGTAGGGTTGAGGTTCAAGTCAATTGGGAGGTAAGTTTGAATGGAGAAAAACTGGAGGAAGTAAAGTGTTTTAGATATCTGGGAGTGGATCTGGCAGCGGATGGAACCATGGAAGCGGAAGTGGATCATAGGGTGGGGGAGGGGGCGAAAATTCTGGGAGCCTTGAAGAATGTGTGGAAGTCGAGAACATTATCTCGGAAAGCAAAAATGGATATGTTTGAAGGAATAGTGGTTCCAACAATGTTGTATGGTTGCGAGGCGTGGGCTATGGATAGAGTTGTGCGCAGGAGGGTGGATGTGCTGGAAATGAGATGTTTGAGGACAATGTGTTGTGTGAGGTGGTTTGATCGAGTAAGTAACGTAAAGGTAAGAGAGATGTGTGGAAATAAAACGATCGTGGTTGAGAGAGCAGAAGAGGGTGTTTTGAAATGGTATGGGCACATGGAGAGAATGAGTGAGGAAAGATTGACCAAGAGGATATATGTGTCGGAGGTGGAGGGAACGAGGAGAAGTGGGAGACCAAATTGGAGGTGGAAAGATGCAGTGAAAAAGATTTTGAGTAATCGGGGCCTGAACATGCAGGAGGGTGAAAGGAGGGCAAGGAATAGAGTGAATTGGATCGATGTGGTATACCGGGGTTGACGTGCTATCAGTGGATTGAATCAGGGCATGTGAAGCGTCTGGGGTAAACCATGGAAAGCTGTGTAGGTGTGTATATTTGCGTGTGGACGTATGTATATACATGTGTATGGGGGTGGGTTGGGCCATTTCTTTCGTCTGTTTCCTTGCGCTACCTCGCAAACGCGGGAGACAGCGAGAAAGGAAAAAAAAAAAAAAAAGAAAAAAAAAAATATATATATATATATATATATATATATATATATATGTATATATATATATACATAGTGCATAGTGCCATTGTACAAAGGCAAAGGGGATAAGAGTGAGTGCTCAAATTACAGAGGTATAAGT